>NW_022989852.1:0-33907 GCF_902827175.1 Gymnodraco acuticeps
AGTACAGGTATTTGTGTTCAACATGTAAGAAGTAGAAAGTAGCAGGTATTTGTAGTTCAACATGTACGAAGTAGGAGTACAGGTATTTGTGTTCAACATGTAGAAGTAGAAAGTACAGGTATTTGTGTTCACATGTAGAAGTAGAAAGTACAGGTATTTGAGTTCAACATGTAAGAAGTAGAAAGTACAGGTATTTGGGTTCAACATGTAGAAGTAGAAGTACAGGTATTTGGGTCAACATGTAAGAAGTAGAAAGATACAGGTATTGTGTGTTCAACATGTAAGAAGTAGAAAGTACAGGTATGTGAGGTTCAACATTAAGAAGTAGAAAGTACAGGTATTTGGTTCAACATGTAAGAAGTAGAAAGTACAGGTATTTGAGTTCAACATGTAAGAAGTAGAAAGTACAGGTATTTGGGTTCACATTAAGAAGTAGAAATACAGGTATTTGTGTTCAACATGTGAGAAGTAGAAAGTACGGTATTTGTGTTCAACATGTAAAAGTAGAAGTACAGTATTTGTGTTCAACATGTAAGAGTAGAAAGTACAGTATTTGAGTTCAACATGTAAGAAGTAGAAAGTACAGTATTTGTGTTCAACATGTAAGAGTAGAAGTACAGGTATTTGGTTCAACATGTAAGAAGTAGAAAGTACAGGTATTTGGGTTCAACATGTAAGAAGTAGAAGGTACAGGTATTTGGGTTCAACATGTAAAGAAGTAGAAAGTACAGGTATTTGAGTTCAACATGTAAGAAGTAGAAAGTACAGGTATTTGAGTTCAACATGTAAGAAGTAGAAGTACAGGTATTTGGTTCAACATGTAAGAAGTAGAAAGTACAGGTATTTGGTTCAACATGTAAGAAGTAGAAAGTACAGGTATTTGTGTTCAACATGTAAGAAGTAGAAAGTACAGGTATTTGGGTTCAACATGTAAGAAGTAGAAAGTACAGGTATTTGAGTTCAACATGTAAGAAGTAGAAAGTACAGGTATTTGTGTTCAACATGTAAGAAGTAGAAGTACAGGTTTGAGTTCAAATGTAAGAAGTAGAAAGTACAGTATTTGTGTTCAACATGTAAGAAGTAGAAAGGTACAGGTATTTGTGTTCAACATGTAAGAAGTAGAAAGTACAGGTATTTGTGTTCAACATGTAAGAAGTAGAAAGTACAGGTATTTGAGTCAACATAAGAAGTAGAAAGTACAGGTATTTGGTTCAACATGTAAGAAGTAGAAAGTACAGGTATTTGTTCAACATGTAAGAAGTAGAAAGTACAGGTATTTGTGTTCAACATGTAAGAAGTAGAAAGTACAGGTATTTGGTTCAACATGTAAGAAGTAGAAAGGTACAGGTATTTGTGTTCAACATGTAAGAAGTAGAGTACAGGTATTTGTGTTCAACATGTAGAAGTAGAAAGTACAGGTATTTGGGTTCAACATGAGAAGTAGAAAGTACAGGTATTTGGGTTTCAACATGTAAGAGTAGAAAGTACAGGTATTTGGTGTTCAACATGAGAAGTAGAAAGTACACAGGTATTTGGGTTCAACATGTGAGAAGTAGAAAGTACAGGTATTTGTGTTCAACATGTAAGAAGTAGAAAGTACAGGTATTTGAGTTCAAATGTGAGAAGTAGAAAGTACAGGTTTTGGTTCAACATGTAAGAGTAGAAAGTACAGATATTTGTGTTCAACATGTAAGAAGTAGAAAGTACAGGTTTGTGTTCAACATGTAAGAAGTAGAAAGTACAGGTATTTGGTTCAACATGTAAGAAGTAGAAGTACAGGTATTTGGTTCAACATGTAAGAAGTAGAAAGTACAGGTATTTGTTTCAACATGTAAGAAGTAGAAAGTACAGGTATTTGGGTTCAACATGTAAGAAGTAGAAAGTACAGGTATTTGTGTTCAACATGTAAGAAGTAGAAAGTACAGGTATTTGGGTTCAACATGTAAGAAGTAGAAAGTACAGGTATTTGGTGTTCAACATGTAGAAGTAGAAAGTACAGGTTTGAGTTCAACATGTAAGAAGTAGAAAGTACAGGTATTTGGGTTCAACATGTAAGAAGTAGAAAGTACAGGTATTTGTGTTCAACATGTAAGAAGTAGAAAGTACAGGTATTTGAGTTCAACATGTAAGAAGTAGAAAGTACAGGTATTTGAGTTCAACATGTAAGAAGTAGAAAGTACAGGTATTTGGTTCAACATGTAAGAAGTAGAAAGTACAGGTATTTGAGTTCAACATGTAAGAAGTAGAAAGTACAGGTATTTGTGTTCAACATGTAAGAAGTAGAAAGTACAGGTATTTGTGTTCAACATGTAAGAAGTAGAAAGTACAGGTATTTGAGTTCAACATGTAAGAAGAGAAAGTACAGGTATTTGAGTTCAACATGTAAGAAGTAGAAAGTACGTATTTGTGTTCAACATGTAAGAAGTAGAAAGTACAGGTATTTGTGTGTTCAACATGTAGAAGTAGAAAGTACAGGTATTTGGTTCAACATGTAAGAAGTAGAGAAAGTACAGGTATTTGGTTCAACATGTAAGAAGTAGAAAGTACAGGTATTTGAGTTCAACATGTAGAAAGTAGAAAGAACAGGTATTTGTGTTCAAATGTAAGAAGTAGAAAGTACAGGTATTTGTGTTCAACATGTAAGAAGTAGAAAGTACAGGTATTTGTGTTCAACATGTAAGAAGTAGAAAGTACAGGTATTTGTGTTCAACATGTAAGAAGTAGAAAGTACAGGTATTTGAGTTCAACATGGAGAAGTAGAAAGTACAGGTATTTGAGTTCAACATGTAAGAAGTAGAAAGTACAGGTATTTGTGTTCAACTGTAAGAAGTAGAAAGTACAGGTATTTGAGTTCAACATGTAAGAAGTAGAAAGTACAGGTATTTGTGTTCAACATGTAAGAAGTAGAAAGTACAGGTATTTGTGTTCAACATGTAAGAAGTAGAAAGTACAGGTATTTGAGTTCAACATGTAAGAAGTAGAAAGTACAGGTATTTGAGTTTCAACATGTAAGAAGTAGAAAGTACAGGTATTTGAGTTCAACATGAAGAAGTAGAAAGTACAGGTATTTGTGTTCAACATGTGGAAAGTAGAAGTACAGGTATTTGAGTTCAACATGTAAGAAGTAGAAAGTACAGGTATTTGAGTTCAACATGTAGAAGTAGAAAGTACAGGTATTTGTGTTCAACATTGAGAAGTAGAAAGTACAGGTATTTGGTGTTCAACATGTAAGAAGTAGAAAGTACAGGTATTTGGGTTCAACATGTGAGAAGTAGAAAGTACAGGTTTGGTTCAACATGTAAGAAGTAGAAAGTACAGGTATTTGGGTTCAACATGTAAGAAGTAGAAAGTACAGGTATTTGGTTCAACATGTAAGAAGTAGAAGTACAGGTATTTGTGTTCAACATGAGAAGTAGAAAGTACAGGTATTTGGTGTTCAACATGTAAGAAGTAGAAAGTACAGGTATTTGAGTTCAACATGTAAGAAGTAGAAAGTACAGGTATTTGAGTTCAACATGTGAGAAGTAGAAGTACAGGTATTTGTGTTCAACATGTAAGAAGTAGAAGTACAGGTATTTGGGTTCAACATGTAGAAGTAGAAAGTACAGGTATTTGGTTCAACTGTAAGAAGTAGAAAGTACAGGTATTTGGTTCAACATGTGAGAAGTAGAAAGTACAGGTATTTGTGTTCAACATGTAAGAAGTAGAAAGTACAGGTATTTGTGTTCAACATGTAAGAGTAGAAAGTACAGGTATTTGGGTTCAACATGTAAGAAGATTTGAATTCAACATGTAAGAAGTAGAAAGTACAGGTATTTGGGTTCAACATGTAGAAGTAGAAAGTACAGGTATTTGTGTTCAACATGTAAGAAGTAGAAAGTACAGGTATTTGGTTCAACATGTGAGAAGTAGAAAGTACAGGTATTTGGTGTTCAACATGTAAGAAGTAGAAAGTACAGGTATTTGGGTTCAACATGTAAGAAGTAGAAAGTACAGGTATTTGAGTTCAACATGTGAGAAGTAGAAAGTACAGGTATTTGTGTTCAACATGAAGAAGTAGAAAGTACAGGTATTTGAGAACATGTAAGAAGTAGAAAGTACAGGTATTTGTGTTCAACATGAGAAGTAGAAAGTACAGGTATTTGTGTTCAACATGTAAGAAGTAGAAAGTACAGGTATTTGGTTCAACATGTAGAAGTAGAATAGAAAGTACAGGTATTTGGGTTCAACATGTAAGAAGTAGAAAGTACAGGTATTTGTGTTCAACATGTAAGAAGTAGAAAGTACAGTATTTGTTCAACATGTAAGAAGTAGAAAGTACAGGTATTTGAGTTCAACATGTAAGAAGTAGAAAGTACAGGTATTTGAGTTCAACATGTAAGAAGTAGAAAGTACGGTATTTGGTTCAACATGTAAGAAGTAGAAAGTACAGGTATTTGGTTCAACATGTAAGAAGTAGAAAGTACAGGTATTTGAGTTCAACATGTAAGAAGTAGAAAGTACAGGTATTTGATTCAACATGTAAGAAGTAGAAAGTACAGGTATTTGGTTCAACATGTAAGAAGTAGAAAGTACAGGTATTTGAGTTCAACATGTAAGAAGTAGAAAGTACAGGTATTTGAGTTCAACATGTGAGAAGTAGAAAGTACAGGTATTTGAGTTCAACATGTAAGAAGTAGAAAGTACAGGTATTTGTGTTCAACATGTAAGGAAGTAGAAAGTACAGGTATTTGAGTTCAACATGTAAGAAGTAGAAAGTACAGGTATTTGTAGTTCAACATGTGAGAAGTAGAAAGTACAGGTATTTGTGTTCAACATGTGAAGAAGTAGAAAGTACAGGTATTTGTGTTCAACATGTAGAGAAGTAGAAAGTACAGGTATTTGTGTTCAACATGTAAGAAGTAGAAAGTACAGGTATTTGTGTTCAAACATGTGAGAAGTAGAAAGTACAGGTATTTGTGTTCAACATGTAAGAAGTAGAAAAGTACAGGTATTTGAGTTCAACATGTAAGAAGTAGAAAGTACAGGTATTTGAGTTCAACATGTAAGAAGTAGAAAGTACAGGTATTTGGGTTCAACATGTAAGAAGTAGAAAGTACAGGTATTTGTGTTCAACGTGTAAGAAGTAGAAAGTACAGGTATTTGGGTTCAACATGTAAGAAGTAGAAAGTACAGGTATTTGAGTTCAAAATGTAAGAAGTAGAAAGTCAAAAGTGGTCAGAAAAATAAGTAGTGGAGTAAAGTACTGATACCAGAAATATGTACTTAAATACAGTAACAAAGTATTTGTACTCCACTACTCCCCACCTCTGGGGACCAGGACCACGAGGTGCAGGAGGAGCAGGTGGTGCTGCTGTCTCTCCTGATGGCTGAAGTCGGCGTTCACTCCGTGACCTACGCCTTCCCTCAGGTCCGCATCATCACCAGCGCCGCGGACAAGAGCCTGGTCGACTTCCTGCAAGTTCTCCCGGGGCTCGGTAAGACTTCACCCGCTCACACACAGACATCTGAAGGAGAACTCTTCAAAGTCTCTGAAGAACTCCTGCACTACAAAGCTCGAGTATATGTGTCTAATATCTAGTCAGAATGTGTCTCTACTCCTGATATGAGACACAATCACTTCAGAAGTCACAGTGAGATATCAGGTCTTGTTTTAAGACAAAGCATCATCTTGTTAAGTCAAATAATCTTAGTTTGAGTCGTATCTCAGATGAAACACATGTTTTTTTACATATTTATTAGAAAATCACCATCTAACATCAGATACAGAAACACTTTGAGCATTCACGGCTTATCTTGTAACACAACATTTCCTGATTCTAGTCAATATAGTTCAGAATGAGTTCTCCAGATAATTACAAGATGTGATTTATCTGAATATCACTTCTTATTCCAAGACATGTTACCAAGCACATTTCCACATGTTCTATTGGTGGGTCGGACAGCGAGGAGGATCAGGAGGAGCCGTCACACTGACACACACACACACACACACACACACACACACACACACACACACACACACACACACACACACACACACACACACACACACACACACACACACACTTTACTCCTCTGCATGCTTCCCCAGGCTTCATTTTGTGTGTGTGACCTGTTGTCAGCAGCAGCTCTGCAGTTTGAGGTGTCAGAGCCCAGAGCCTATATATGTATTCACACACACACACACACACACACACACACACACACACACACACACACACACACACACACACACACACACACACACTACCTGAACACTCCTGTCACTGTGCGTCCTCCTGCAGGCGAGCAGCGAAACTCTTTCTGTGCACTCTGGTTCTTCTACAACGTGTGAGTGTGTGTGTGTGTGTGTGTGTGTGTGTGTGTGTGTGTGTGTGTGTGTGTGTGTGTGTGTGTGTGTGTGTGTGTGTGTGTGTGTGTGTGTGTGTGTGTGTGTGTGTTGTGTGTGTGTGTGTGTGTGTGTGTGTGTGTGTGTGCCATTCACTTTCAGGTCATCATATACTTTATTATCTTATCCAGGCTCACACCAACTGTTGGGAGATTCTGTCTCAGTAAATACTAGATAGTATGACCATTCTTCCCATCGGGTTGCACCAAAACAACTCAGTGATGTTTCTGTGACTTCAATGCAATGTTAATAACTAGAAACGAACAATTAACGAAAAGAGACCAGCTCAAGGAAAACACTGGTAAACATGCATGCATACACTATGCTGCTAACGTGTTATACTGTATAGCAGAATTTGATATCAGTGTTACACACATGAACCTTGTCGATCCGCAGTTTAAATGCCTATAAACCTTGAATTCAGGGTAAAATAAAACCTATTTTTCTCGTATTATGTGCACAGATAACCCCAGCGAGGTCACAAAGGGTCACTGGTGTGTCTCCAGGGTCAGGGTTCAGAGGCTGTGATGCCCGGTGCAGCCTGCAGGGGGCAGCAGAGATCATCATTAGACCCTCAGAGTGAGTTAGAGTTCCTGTGAACCGTGTCTTCACCACCAGGGAACACGTGTTTATTTCGGTGGCTTGAATGTCAGTTTCCAGTCAGAGGAACATGCTCTTTGTTCCTGAGAAACAACCGCGCTAAAGAAACGTAAACACACCTCCTGAATATCTTCTGTGGATGTTTGAGTTGAGTCGTCATGGAAGAAGCCTTTGTTCATGCGCTGATTAACCTGAGGGATGAAGACGCTCTGTCTTTACGGCTTTACAACTCGCCTCAACGTTCATACTTGAACATGTTGATATTGAGTTTGCAGTCATGGAAGTTAATGATGCAGAATTGTGTTCATGAATTCGCTGATTAATCCGGTGCTTTGAATATGCTGTGTGACCCCTTGAGAAAGCACTGTGTCCTTACAGCGGGGAAGACCCTCAGTACCTTGAGTTGTTTGGTTAAATGAAGTGGACTTTGAGTTATATCTGAAACGTGCTTTGTATCAATGGTTAATCTGGTGAGAAGCATCTGTGTGTAGCTTAGAAGGAAAGCCTTGAGACTCACCTCAGTGTTTTCACTTTAAGGTGCAATGTGTGTTATTTTGTGACCTCTTATCATAACAACAACAACAATAACTTAAATTATACATGTTTATTATAATTCCTCTGCACTCCCTCCCGTGTGTGTGTATGTTATTGTGTATGTCCCTCTATGTGTGTGTGTGTATGTCTGTCTCTCTCTGTGTGTGTCTTTTTCTGTGTATCTGTGTTTGTGTGTGTATGTCTCTGTGTGTGTGTGTGTGTGTGTGTGTGTGTGTCTCTGTGCGTGTGTGTCTGTCTCTGTGCGTGCGTGTGTGTCTGTCTCTGTGCGTGTGTGTGTGTGTGTCTCTGTGTGTGTGTGTGTGTGTTTGTCTGTCTCTCGCTGTGTGTGTTTGTCTTGTGTGTGTGTCTCTGTGTGTGTGTGTGTGTGTGTGTGTGTGTTTGTCTCTGTGTGTGTGTCTCTCTGTGTGTGTGTGTGTGTCTCTCTCTGTGTGTGTGTGTTTGTCTCTGTGTGTGTCTCTCTGTGTGTGTGTGTGTTTGTCTCTGTGTGTGTGTGTGTGTGTCTCTCTGTGTGTGTGTGTGTGTGTGTCTGTCTGTGTGTGTGTTTGTCTCTGTGTGTCTGTCTCTGTGTGTGTGTGTGTCTCTGTGTGCGTGTGTGTTTGTCTGTCTCTCGCTGTGTGTGTGTGTGTGTGTTCGTCTCTGTGTGTGTGTGTTTGTCTCTGTGTGTGTGTGTGTGTGTTTGTCTCTGTGTGTGTGTGTGTGTTTGTCTCTGTGTGTGTGTGTGTGTGTGTGTGTGTGTGTGCAGATGACACAGTGATCACGGATGTCACTCGTCGCTCGCTGGATTCTCGGAGACAGCCGAAGACTCGCTCGCCCATGTGATGCTGCCTCAAGGTTAACCTGTTACCATGGAGACAGACCGGCCAATGGGAGCGCAACAGACGGTTGCGATGTCGACTGCAAGCTTTTTGTTTTACGGGGTGACCTATTTTTTTTTCTCCTTCCCTCCTCCCTCCTCCTCTTCCTCCTCCTCCTCCTCCTCTTCCTCCCCCCAAATACACACACGCACACACACACACACACACACCCCTCCTCAGATACTCTGCCACATGTGCACACACACTCGGATGAAAACATGGGAAGGCTACTCAGACTCACACACATGAACACACACGGGTTTATTAGGAGACAATGGGCCCCTGGGCACAGCCATGCAAAAGTAGGCACCACCTTTCATACAGAGCAACACACACACACACACACACACACACACACACACACACACACACACACACGTTGTAGATGCTTAACCTCTTTGTGTTGATGTGTGTGTGTCTTTGTGGTCGTTCTGTATTTCTTTGTAGTTGCTTTGTGTCATTTTTAGTCTGTTCGTAGTGGATACGTCTTGTTTTAGTGTTTGTTTTTGGTCTTTTTATACTTGTGTGTCTGTAGTTAATTTCTGTCTCTTAGTAGTTCATTGTAGTCTTTCTTTGTAGGAACATCTCTCTCTGTGGCCTCTCTATAGTCTCTCTGTGGTCTCTCTGTAGTCTCTCTATAGCCTCTCTGTAGTCTCTCTATAGTCTCTCTATAGTCTCTCTGTAGTCTCTCTGTAGTCTCTCTATAGTCTCTCTGTAGTCTCTCTATAGTCTCTCTATAGTCTCTCTGTGGTCTCTCTATAGTCTCTCTGTGGTCTCTCTATAGTCTCTCTATAGTCTCTCTGTGGTCTCTCTATAGTCTCTCTGTGGTCTCTCTGTGGTCTCTCTATAGTCTCTCTATAGTCTCTCTATAGTCTCTCTATAGTCTCTCTGTGGTCTCTCTATAGTCTCTCTGTGGTCTCTCTGTGGTCTCTCTATAGTCTCTCTATAGTCTCTCTGTGGTCTCTCTATAGTCTCTCTGTGGTCTCTCTATAGTCTCTCTATAGTCTCTCTATAGTCTCTCTATAGTCTCTCTGTGGTCTCTCTATAGTCTCTCTGTGGTCTCTCTGTGGTCTCTCTATAGTCTCTCTATAGTCTCTCTATAGTCTCTCTATAGTCTCTCTGTGGTCTCTCTATAGTCTCTCTGTGGTCTCTCTGTGGTCTCTCTATAGTCTCTCTATAGTCTCTCTGTGGTCTCTCTATAGTCTCTCTGTGGTCTCTCTATAGTCTCTCTATAGTCTCTCTATAGTCTCTCTGTGGTCTCTCTGTGGTCTCTCTATAGTCTCTCTATAGTCTCTCTGTAGTCTCTCTGTAGTCTCTCTATAGTCTCTCTATAGTCTCTCTGTGGTCTCTCTATAGTCTCTCTATAGTCTCTCTGTAGTCTCTCTGTAGTCTCTCTATAGTCTCTCTATAGTCTCTCTATAGTCTCTCTATAGTCTCTCTGTAGTCTCTCTATAGTCTCTCTATAGTCTCTCTATAGTCTCTCTATAGTCTCTCTATAGTCTCTCTGTAGTCTCTCTATAGTCTCTCTATAGTCTCTCTGTAGTCTCTCTGTAGTCTCTCTGTAGTCTCTATGTAGTCTCTATGTAGTCTCTCTGTAGTCTCTATGTAGTCTCTATGTAGTCTCTCTGTAGTCTCTCTGTAGTCTCTATGTAGTCTCTCTGTAGTCTCTATGTAGTCTCTCTGTAGTCTCTATGTAGTCTCTCTGTAGTCTCTCTATAGTCTCTCTATAGTCTCTCTGTAGTCTCTCTATAGTCTCTCTGTGGCCTCTCTGTAGTCTCTCTATAGTCTCACTGTAGTCTCTCTGTAGTCTCTCTATAGTCTCTCTGTAGTCTCTCTGTAGTCTCTCTATAGCCTCTCTGTCTTAAGGCATTTAGTGGACGTTTTGTGTCTCTTTGTTGTTCTTTTGTGTCTCTTGGCAGTGGTGTTGTGTCTCTTGGCAGTGGTTGTGTGTCTCTTGGCAGTGGTGTTGTGTCTCTTGGCAGTGGTGTTGTGTCTCTTGGCAGTGGTGTTGTGTCTCTTGGCAGTAGTTTTGTGTCTCTTGGCAGTAGTTTTGTGTCTCTTGGCAGTGGTGTTGTGTCTCTTGGAAGTGGTTTTGTGTCTCTTGGCAGTAGTTTTGTGTCTCTTGGCAGTGGTGTTGTGTCTCTTGGCAGTGGTTTTGTGTCTCTTGGCAGTGGTGTTGTGTCTCTTGGCAGTGGTTTTGTGTCTCTTGGCAGTGGTGTTGTGTCTCTTGGCAGTGGTTGTGTGTCTCTTGGCAGTGGTTTTGTGTCTCTTGGCAGTGGTTGTGTGTCTCTTGGCAGTGGTTTTGTGTCTCTTGACAGTGGTTTTGTGTCTCTTGGCAGTGGTTGTGTGTCTCTTGGCAGTGGTTGTGTGTCTCTTGGCAGTGGTGTTGTGTCTCTTGGCAGTGGTTGTGTGTCTCTTGACAGTGGTTTTGTGTCTCTTGGCAGTGGTTGTGTGTCTCTTGGCAGTGGTTTTGTGTCTCTTGGCAGTGGTGTTGTGTCTCTTGGCAGTGGTTGTGTGTCTCTTGGCAGTGGTTTTGTGTCTCTTGGCAGTGGTTGTGTGTCTCTTGGCAGTAGTGTTGTGTCTCTTGGCAGTGGTTTTGTGTCTCTTGGCAGTGGTTTTGTGTCTCTTGGCAGTGGTTGTGTGTCTCTTGGCAGTAGTGTTGTGTCTCTTGGCAGTGGTTTTGTGTCTCTTGGCAGTGGTTGTGTGTCTCTTGGCAGTGGTTTTGTGTCTCTTGGCAGTGGTTGTGTGTCTCTTGGCAGTAGTTGTGTGTCTCTTGGCAGTGGTTGTGTGTCTCTTGGCAGTAGTTTTGTGTCTCTTGGCAGTGGTTGTGTGTCTCTTGGCAGTAGTTTTGTGTCTCTTGGCAGTGGTTGTGTGTCTCTTGGCAGTGGTGTTGTGTCTTTTGGTAGTGGTGTTGTGTCTCTTGGTAGTAATAGTGTCTCTATAGTTATTTCCAGTGTGTTTGTAGTCATTTGTAGTCTCTCTTTGTAAGAATAGTTCTATCATTGTGGTCATTTGTGTCACTTTATGGTCCTTTTAGTCTCTTTGAAGTCGTTTTTATGTCTCTTTATTGTCATTGTGTGCGTCTTCATCGGTGATGTGTCTGTTTACGGACGTTTAGTAGTATTATTATGTCTCTTTGTTGTCATTTTTTGGTCATTTTGCGTCTCTTCCTGGTTAAGTCTCTCTTTAGGTGAAGGCGAATGACCTGTTATTCCTCTAAGCACACGTGTTCATCAAGGCTGCACACAAAGGAACCATGCAGCCTTGGATTTAAGTAATATCTGAATCATATTTTACACGATATGATTCAGATATTCTAAGAGTTTAGGTTCGTTCGTCCGGCCGCTTTTTAGATCCGAAGAAAAGGTTTGAATAAATAAAAAAATCCTCTTTTGAAACGTCAAGGTCAACTCTTGGTGATATTTTATAAAAAGACCGTCTTCAATCTGCTGTTCTTTTATCATTTTAATAACTGAAACTATGAGATAAGACATCTTTGTTTTTTAAAGTGCCACTTTATTACAAAAGTATAAACTTGACATTTCATGAATAGTAATCTTGATATAAAACATTACAATCTTTTGCACTTTAGCACTTAAAAGGACACGCTTTGTCGAGTACAAGACCCTGTAGTCTGAATAGCAAACACACAACATTAGCTGCCACATGTAAGTCAGCGGGCTTTCCAAGAACACGCCGTAGCTTCATGGCTCCAGAAAACAACAAACAGAAAACACTGATTCACATTGCAGCTGGTTTTTTTCCGCACGTTTGTGTCACAAGATAAAGTCATTCCAAAACACAATTAAACATCATAGAAAAAGATAGATTTCTTGACACTGATGATATATTTATTATTCTTTCTCTTTTGTAATGTACATACACGTTGCATCAACATACATATAATCACATTGTTGGCTGGGGAGATTTGGTCGAATGATATATGTATATATAATCGTCCAGGATTTGTAAATTTGTGATCTTTAGGAGGATGATGCTCCGCGAAAACCTTTTGCTTCACTTCATTTTTTTTTGTAATTTCTGCAATACTTGAACACTGATAACAGAGAGAGTTCATCGATGGAGGGATGACGGCAGATCCATGTGACCACAAGGCAAATGTAGATGAACGCTCCACAGACGTGAGGACTGAGCGGAGAGGTGTGTGTGTGTGTGTGTGTGTGTGGTGTGTGTTGTTGTGTGTGTGTGTGTGTGTGTGTGTGTGTGTGTGTGTGTGTGTGTGTGTGTGTGTGTGTGTGTGTGTGTGTGTGTGGTGTGTGTGTGTGTGTGTGTGTGTGGTGTGTGTGTGTGTGTGGTGTGTGTGTGTGTGTGTGTGTGTGTGTGTGTGTGTGTGTGTGGTGTGTGTGTGTGGTGTGTGTGTGTGTGTGTGTGGTGGTGTGTGTGTGTGTGTGTGTGTGTGTGTGTGTGTGGTGTGTGTGTGTGTGTGTGTGTGTGTGTGTGTGTGTGTGTGTGTGTGTGTGTGGGGTTTCCTCTCGGTGTGTGAGACGAGGGAAAGTCAACTCTCCCCTCAGAGTCCCGGACGTCTTTAATCTAACTGGCTTTGTGCTCTACAGAGAAATAAAGCAACACACTTTAAAAAATAAAACAACCAACGACAATTTAAAATGAAGAACATCCATATCGAGGAACCACATGACAGTGCTTGATTTTTTTGGTGATTTTTTTTTTTTTTCTAGCATGCAACTTGTAGCAGGCAAAGTGCAGAAACAGGATCAACAAAGTAAAACACTTAATTTACAGACGGCAGTGGAGACGGTGTTCAGTCCATGTCCGGTCAAACTAAACGTGAAGTAGGGCCGGGCAATACATCCCATAATATACCAATATCGTGATATGAGGCGAGATATCGTCTGAGATTTTAGATACTGATGTCTTTTTCTAAGCTTACAAGATTAGCCAGGGTGTTAAACGGCATGTGAGCGCACAATGATTTAAAATATTTGCCCAAATACTTGCCGTGAAAGTGGATTTGCATGATCCATAAAGCAGCGTTGAGCGGTGATGGAGTATTACGTTTAAAAGCCAAAAGGGTCGATTTGTACATAGGTTTTTAACATTAATTAGACAATCTTTAAATGTTGGTATTAATCTTTTCACATTCAATATTTGGAGTTATTCGAATCACCAGACCGCTCTTCCATTATTTGTCTTTACTTGCTTAGTCATTAAATGCACATTACTGCTAATTATCTGTTGAGAAAATCTCATTGAGTAAATATTTAGTGAAAGGTCAGTCGTACGATATCGGTATTTGGTCAAACGTATCACGGTATCAGATTTCCCGACATCGCCCAGCCCCACATGACGGAGGGAAGTTTCCAGTCGCTTTTCCAAACACGATGATGGTCTTAAATGAGTTGAAGCTTTTTAGGAGGAATGCAAAATGTGTGCAATTTATTTACTTATAATACTCTCATAATTGTTTCTCTTGGTCCCTGAGCTTTCAAGTATTTTTGATTAGTAATTCATTCCTTATATATCATTTAAATTCACATCTTGACTCTACAGGGAAGCTCATGATAAGTGCTACCAAAAGATTTCCCACAATGCTGTGCCTTTTCCCGCAATAACAGTCCTGCTCGGACCTTTTTACCCGCTATAATTGAGGAAGAATTTAGGCTTTTTACTTAATTGTGCTTAGCACATATGTCTCCGTAAAATAGAAGTGCTACTGTTCCCCACAGATCGCTCTGCGGGGTCTTGTGCTCATTTAGTGTTCACTACCTTTGGATTCGTTGTAAGGTTTATAGAGGGGAGCCCGGGTCATAACAGATCCACATGTTTGTGGGGGGGGGGGGGGGGGCGTTATGACTGAATGTAAACAGTATGTGTTGGGGGCATGGAGGGTCTCAGAGTCTGATGGAGGGTCTCAGAGTCTGATGGAGGGTCTCAGAGCCTGATGGAGGGTCTCAGGTCTTGATGGAGTGTCTTAAGAACCTGATGGAGGGTCTCAAATCCTGATGAAGGGTCTCAGGAGGGTGCTCAGGTTCTTATGTAGGTTCTCAGAGCCTGATGGAGGGTCTCAGGTTCTGATGGAGGGTCTCAGAGCCTGATGGAGGGTCTCAGATCCTGATGGAGGGTCTTTAGAGCCTGATGAGGGTCTCACAGCCCCGTCACGTACATCTCCATGCCGTCGTTGAAGGTGAAGATGGTGGTGGTGCTGGAGGTGTTCGAGCCCTGCTTCAGGTCCCCGATGCTCTCGTACAGGTTCTCCCCCGGCAGCAGCAGGGCTTTGGCTTGCTGCAGGTGGGGGGGGGGGCTGCTGCTGCGTGGGCGGGGGAGGTGGCGGCTGCTGCTGCTGCAAAGGCTGCTGGGACTTCTTCCTCCGTGGTCTCAGGGTGGCGCAGGTGTTGGGCGGCCTCTCTCTCTTCCAGGCCGCGTCCAAGTTCTCGTAGGCCAGGTCGCACTCCTCCGTGCCGATGGACTCGTAGCAGTGGTCGTCCAGCGCCCCGGCCCTCCCCTCCGGCAAGGCCCACGTCTGCGGCTTCACAACAACACTGAACCCGCCGTCCCGATCCCGGTCCCGGTCCCCCCGACCCAGGGTCCGGAAGCCAGGGTTTCCTGGAGGAGACCCTGGCATCGCTCGCTTCTTCTTCCCAGGTTTACACACCTTCGAGTACATCTCCGCCACCTGAGAAGAAAATGAAAGTTACGAATGAAACTACAGTTCTATGAATCCTGGATGACCGCCAGAGGCAGTGCTTAGCACTGGATATCTTCTGTCTCGCGCATGCGCAGGACGAGTATTTATGTCAACAAGTCACGTGTGACCTCGCATGATCCCTGAAAGCATAAGTTCTGCTGTTGTCAATGAGTTCAGTCCTATGGAATATTCTCGGCGGAACACGGGATTCCGAGTGACTAAGAACTCTGGCGGTCATCCAGGATTCATAGAACCGTATTTACATACGTAACTTTCGTTCTATTTCATCCTTACTGACCGTAACCATAAGAGTTATGACCTCTCCTCCCCCTCTCCTGATGGGGGGGTCAAACCGTGCCAGCTGGATAGGCCGATTGAGATGACAGCGTGCCAGCACCTTAGGGAGGAACGCTGTACAACGTGCTCACTTACACGCTTTGCTGTGACAAGGGTTCAAAGGGAGGCGAGCATAGGGCGTTCAGCACCAAGGGCAGGTCCCATGTAGGAGTCCTTATGCTGCGTTCACACCGGACGCGATGCAATGTTTGGGGGCGGTGCGATTACATGTAAAGTTAATGCAGAGATGCGGAGAGACGCAAATTCGCTCCGACGGCAAGCATGAAGCGGTAGACGCGGCGCGAATCACGCGATTGAGGCGATTGAACGGTCAAACGCGAGAGTTCCATCTTTTCAACTCGAGCGTCAAATTCACGTGACGCGTTCTCGCGGAAGCCAATCAGCGGTGAGGATCTCAGCCTGCAGTCACTGACGTTCAACCAGAAAACATCAGCTGTTAGCTGTTAGCTGTTAGCAGTTAGCACTCAGAGCTCAGAGCTCACAGCTCCTCATATCTGTTCAAAAACTGGACAAAAGTTAAACAAGTACAAACCACAGACTGTCTGTGTCATGGCGAATACAGTCGCTGGTTTATTTATGTCTGTGGGCCGTTGTTATGAGTGTGGAGTGAGCATATACAACGTTAGCTTAGCCTGGTCGACCCGATCTCCATTCAGAAAAGCATTTAAAAGGTTTTTCGCCTGCCGTCTGTCTGCAGACTTGTCAAGCATTAATTCATGGTTTCTACTAACTTAGGGTTTAACTTAAAAACCTGTTAAGCCCCAAGGACCCCCTCGGCGGGTCCTTTTTCTTTTTTGTTCACAACACTGTGTCTCAGGGGATCTTAATATTTAAGAACCTATTAATGTGTTATACCAGATTAACGGGAATAATCTCAGCTAACTGATGATACAAACCATTTTTACCAAAACAAAACACAAGTCTCATAAGAAGCATCTAAATTACCCCTGAGCGAAAAATGCTAACCTATTACTGCACCGATAATCACTCCTAGCTCCCTTGTTACTTATCCTAGGTGCACATCCAACACATCGTTTATGATCGCAAGGAGACACAGAATACAGATACAAACTCGCGACGTTATCAACAAAAATGTACATCAAAACAAGTGGCGCTCGGTAGCCCACAACGCTAACATGGCTTACCTTCGTCTTTGTCTGGTCTAAACTGGTCTTCAATGGCATTACAACGATAAAAACGTCCCCTTTGAAATGTTCTGATAATCCATAAACAATAAAACAGCTTTTCTGTTGCTTTATATCAGAGCAGCGATATTTCTCCCCTTTGCTGCAAGCTAGCATTCGCTTCATCTTTTTTTAAGATGAGTGTGTGCGGGACGATTTCCCTTGGATTCTACTGGCTCTAACGGTCAGAAAGAGATGTCAAAATCGAACAAGGGGGGCCAGAGATATGGAAAACCCCCCCAAATGACCCCAGAAGAGGGTTTTTTTGCTAAATCTGTCTAAAAAGGTCAAATATAACTTGTTTTGCATCAATCTTGATACAGGGTACTTATTATATGTTGTACTTTGGATTCCTAAAGCTTTTAGTCTACTAACCCATCATCCAAGGTTAGTTTTCACTATAAGTACAAAATATCTTTTGGACGGACACTATTATTTACAGTTTTTTTACCATGTTCAATCTGAATTTTCTTTAAAATAAAAAACATCTATATTGATTCCGACTTTTCTACATCCAACTCACAGGTTTATCATTACTTTGAGAAAAAAGATTATTAATTTACCCCTTTTAGAAGGGAAGATATGGTCATTTGTTCTGGGAATGTCATTTTCGAGCCTGAGACCTGAAAAACAGGCTCGGGGTTTAACAGGTTATTAACTTCCCTAACTCTTATCAGTATGTTGTTACGTCGGCATCATTTAGAAACGTGTATTACAATTGAATCACGGTAAAATATGTTCATTTTGTTGTAGTTGTAGCTCCCGAGCCAGCGCGTCTTGTTTGAATGATGCGAGTAAACACAGCTGGCACTCAAACGTTTAGAGCGAAGCGAATATTCGCATCGCGTCCGGTGTGAACGCAGCATTAGGACGTTCGGGGGGCGCAGCCTCAGGGCTCCCCTTAAGAAGAGGGGTGCCAGCCTGTGGCTCCCCACTGTGTTGTTGTCAACCCTTGCATGTTGAGATGAGGTAGCAGCCACATATACCCTGACGGTAGTGGGACACCAGCCGTCATCCAGGAGGGACCGCAGGAAGTCAAAGATAGTTGGCACCGAGCAATGCACTGGGTCCTCGTTTCGCCATTGGCACCAGTCAGAAAATAGTTTCCACCTGTTTTCGTACTGTATATGAGTAGACGGTGCCCTGGCATTGAGAATAGTCCTCTTGACAGGCTCTATGCAGTCGCTCAGCAGCGGGTCGGGCCCTACAGTGGCCAGACCCACAGCTGAAGGCGGCAGGGGTCGGGATGTCACATCCGACCCTCCAGCTGAGAGGAGGTCCTATGTTGGGGAGACGCCAAGGCGTCTGATGTGCAGGAGCGTCCGCCGTTCCTGGGCTCCTGAGAGTCCGAACGGTGAAGACCGCGGTTCTCTCCCTTCGCAGGGACAGCTCGTCGCAGCCTTCGGAGGGCAAGTCGCGTTTAACCCTCAGCTCCGACAGACGTGATCATAAGGCTACAGATAGCGATGAGCTTGAATAATCAAATATTGATAGCTTTGCCTGGCTTCTGCTGTCAGAGTAGTAGCCTGCGCAGCGAGAAGATGAAAAAGGACTGAACTTGTTGACACCAGAACTTATGCTTTCCGGGGTCATGCGAGGTCACATGTGACTTTGTTGACATAAATACTCGACCTGCGCATGCACGAGACAGAAGATATCCAGTGCTAAGCACTGCCTCTGGCGGTCAGTAAGGATGAAATAGAACCTCACTGAGAACACCCACTGTAGGAAAGACAATGTTAAAACAAAACAAAATTGGAAATTTGGGAATACTCAAAAGGTTAAAGGTCTCCTCTTATACTCTTTTCATCAATATATCACAGGTCTCAGATATGTACAGAGCCTGTCTCTGATTGGCTGAAACACCAAACAGATCATTGCAGCATTACCCATAATCCCCTCTGTTTCAGCCCTGTTTCCAAAGTGCTGATTCTCTGTCTGTTACTTCAGATGAAAATAAGGAGCCCCTCCCCACGCCCCTCTTTGCTTACAAAGAACTCAATGGTGCTCTAGGAGGACATTCAGGTGATTTTTTGTCTTGTGTAACCATTAGCCAATCAGCAACCAAGGTAACTATATGTTCTTATTCACAGCCACACATAACAGTATCGTAGGAAAATAAGAGAAACACAAAAACGTACAAAAAAATACTTAGTTCCCACTTAACGGAAAGAAACAAAACAACTACACCAAAACATCACATGAACAAGGAAAAGTGCAACCTCTGTGTCCTAATGGAGAAGAAAGTGACGCATAATAATAATAACACATAGCTTAAACACGGTAATAAATGCAGTGTGATTTTGAGGTGTACTGTCCCTTTAACAGATAAAGCGTGTTGATGCTCAGACTCACCACAGCAGCAGACGGCTGGATATTCTCCACCGTGTGAGCACCCAGCGGTCCCAGGGCCTTATTTTGGTGCATGAGCATCTCCTCTTCCTCCGGAGGCTTCCAGATGTACTGCTCTCCGTTGCCCATAAACATCACCTCCTGTCAACAGAATCAGGGCACAGCTCGTCACACGGTCACCAGGACTTGGGAATATACAACGTGCATTTTAAAGAACAGACCAGATGGGATTCATAACAGACAAATGAGCCTCTTTAAACATGCAGAGAAATGTGGGGGGTTACCTTGGTTGCTGATTGGCTAATGGTTACACAAGACAAAACATCGTTATGACATCACAAAGTGGCCAAAATCTGATCAGCTCATTTTCAGACAGGTTTTAATAGAAATGGATCAAAAAGAGAGAGAATCTTTGTTCCTGAAACTTTCAGAGTCTCTTTCCACAGAGGGGACACATGTTGATGTAGAAGAGACATGGGAGAAGAGGGGACACATGTGATGCAGAAGAGACATGATGGAACAAGAGGGGACACATGTTTGAGTAGAAGAGACATGAAGAAGAGGGGACACCATGTTGATGTAGAAGAGACATGGAGAAGAGGGGACACATGTTGATGTAGAAGAGACATGAAGAAGAGGGGACACATGTTGATGTAGAAGAGGACATGGAGAAGAGGGGACAACTGTTGATGTAGAAGAGACATGAAGAAGAAGGGGACACATGTTGATGTAGAAGAGACATGAAGAAGAGGGGACACATGTTGATGTAGAAGAGACACGAAGAAGAGGGGACACATGTTGATGTAGAAGAGACATGAAGAAGAGGGGACACATGTTGATGTAGAAGAGACATGAAGAAGAGGGGACACATGTTTGATGTAGAAGAGACATAAGGAAGAGAGGGGAACACATGTTGATGTAGAAGAGACAGAAGATAGCGAGGGGACACATGTTGATGTAGAAGAGACATGAAGAAGAGGGGACACATGGTTTGATGTAGAGACATGAGAAGAGGGGACAATGTTGATAGAAGACATGAAGGGGACACATGTTGATGTAGAAGAGACATGAAGAAGAGGGACACATGTTGATGTAGAAGAGACATGAAGAAGAGGGGACACATGTTGATGTAGAAGAGACATGAAGAAGAGGGGACACATGTTGATGTAGAAGAGACATGAAGAAGAGGGGACACATGTTGATGTAGTGGCAGATACGTAATTGCACGTTATTATAGAATATTAATAATAATAATGTTATCAATAAACGTGCTGAGTGAGCATTACACTCGTGCTAGATTTCCATGCAGGAGGTTTTCCCTGGAAGGTGAGGCTGTGAGGAAGCATGTGCTCAGTTTCAACATGTTGCATCATCCACAGAGCAGACAGCCAACACGCGTTAGTCTGTGAACTGTGTGCGTGTTACTGAACCCGGGTCACAGAACAAAGTGTAACCTGCTGGTCTCACACGGGGCACACACAGCCTGTTCATCCACTATAAAAACAGGACAGACTTTGAACATATGGAGGACGGGACACCGCTGAGAGCAGGACAACATATATAACTATCGGACACGTGATCACGTCTCCCTGCCCAGACTGCTAAGTAGGTGCTAACAAATCACCTGCACAGTGGGGATAAATGCAGAGCAAACTGCAGCGTTGGCACGATTACAACCGTGAAGATCACCTGCAGCTTCGACAGGGAATCTGACGCTCTCCACTGTACCTGGACAACATATGAATGTGGTACACACGATACTGACAAAGAACTACAGATCAATCATGACATGTCAATGCAGCCGGAAACATGAATCTAACCCCGACAATCAGGGCGAAGATTTGACCGAGAACTCAGACACTGGTATCTTCACACTATAAGACTCAATGCAGATTTTGGACCGATCAGATTAGATATTGGGCTCATCATTTTGTATACGTGGTGTAAGAAATTAAAATCAATGTAATATAGTTTAAACATACAGTAATTGTATAACTGTTTTATTGCGAAAACATTTCCGGTTAGCATTCACCTGTGGTTTAAGTTTATTTTGAAAAACTATTCCGGAAGAGATCTCCGAAGTACCAACAGTAAGCTTGACTTCCGGCATTAACAAAAACGCCATTACAGCCGTTAAAATGCATTAAATAAAAAGTCATGAAAGAGTATGAGGAGAAAAGGCGTGTGGAGTTATGTAATGAATATACAACGTCTAAATCCTCTGTTATGCACGATAACGGACATTGAAGACCGAGGTGGGAGGTCCCCCTACATCGCCAACCGGCACGTGAGGAGGAGCCAACGGAGGATACATAACCAGCCGACGTGCGTGGTTGGGTCTCTCTTCCTTCGCTGCAGACCCGAGAACACAGCTGTGTGCTCCCGTCTACCTTCTGTCTGATTCATTACCACGCTATTTAATTAAAGTAACCAATCTGACCTTTCTCAGAGACTCCATTGTCTCTTACTTTTTAAGCTTCTCTCCTGGGACGCGGGAACAACGGACAAAGCTAATAGTGGCCAATATAAGATTCCAGTCTGAACCGGTCACTGTCCTGACCCAAAGAACAACAACAAAGACGTCAGACACGGCACTCTGTCGTAAACATGGAGGGCACCAAACTCGGCTTTTACCGTTTCATTTGCTACTTGATCTGCAGTAGAGCAGATGATAACTTGTGTTTTAGCTTATTTCCTGGACCTAGCCTTGTTCTTCTGTGGCAAAGATTTATTTCGATATGCTTTGAAACACAGACCAGTAACGATGCAACTCCTCAAGTGTAGCTCGAACTGAAGTCACTGCTACTCTAACTCCTGGTCTTCACTGTTTTCATCTACAGAGTGACTCACAAGCACATAAATAGGATGCATATCAAATCTAGAGTGACTTAAAGGTTGCATGCAATCCGATATGACGGGTCAGACTCGTGGTGCATCGCAAACCTGCATCTGATTGAGGACCAAACAATAAAGTGGTCCAAGAATGTCAAAGATCAGATTCCAAAAACATGAATGGGCTGATTTGTGTGCCGTTTTAAAGAACTAACTCCGCCTTCAAACAAATGGATCGTTGTGTTCATATCTCACTTGTACCTAAAGCAACACAGCCAGTATTTCTTCCATTGAGTCACAAGGCATCACCTCAAGTCTTAAATCCGCTTTGTGTGATCCTGTCAGACCTCTGGAGAACCACAAGAAACCCAACTCAGCCGTTAACTTTTCATCTCCCCCTCCAGCAAACACTCCTTCACCTCCTTCACCCCATGAAACTGAAACACCTCAACATTACGACCCGGGCCGATCACAAACAAGATGTGTTGTTATTGCCTTTGTTTCGAGTGACACCAAACACAAGGTCACCAACAGCATGTGGCAACGTTCCCTCTTTCCATTACTGACCAGGTTGTGTGAGAATCTGGTGCCAATCAGGTTACATACAGACAGTGTTGTGAAGTAAATAATAACATACGTGTAAATGAAATCAGTTACAGAAACACATCAAGTACAGTTGTCTCTGCGACCAGACTGGCTCTATTCATTTGGCTTCATGCTATCACATTTTGAGCTACGTTTCTTATTGTTTCTCTAGGTTGGTTTAGCATTTTCTCAATCAAATGAATGTGCATTTGTTTAAGAGACTAGCCGACCACATCGTGACCGTGTTGTCGGACAAGATCAACTTTGAGAGAACAATTAAACCATCAATCCTGACCCCTTCAATAATAAGGAGGTTGAAATGTTACTTTAACACAAATAGCCAAATGTTAGAACCAAGTTTAGCTCAGAGACAATTTATTTGACTTAAACAATCTTAACATAAGGTCCACTTACTAGCTTTTCCACTTTCAACTGCATCTCATGGTCTTCATCGGCGTATGGAGTTTGCCCACTTGTCATGGAGATGAGATGCAGCTGAAAGCGCTAAACAAAAGTTTTTGGTAAGTGCACCTTGTCCTTCATTTTTATAGTACTTTATGGAATTTAAACACTGAAATGTTTTGGGAAATACTGAATGTCCTCTTCCAACATGAGAGTAACATGATAACAAAGGTATCCCAACTGTAGCTGTGAACATGACAGGATGTGTGATTACCTAGAAGAGCATCAGGACTGTTTGAGGCATATGATAGCTATGTGATTAACATGATGATTCAGCCTCTATGGAGAGAGACATCAAGCATGCTCATTTCTGACGTGGAGCTAATCTGAAGTAAACATTGAATACTGCTTTCTATTCCTCCATCTTGTGACTGTGTAACTCCCTCTCTTGGATATCAGCATGTGAAGGACACTGTTCAGGAACTAGTTGATGCTCTGTATGTGATGACTACTTCCATTCTGGAGAGGATCACAGATACATGGATCCTGAGACTGAAACTCATACCTGGCTGCTATATCTTCAGAAATGTTTTCGATCTCTCTGTGTCACACACAAACTGAAAGATTGGCAATGAAGTTGACTTTGACATTTGACTATGTGTGTGTACCAACCTTTGGGAATGCGGGCACGTTGAAGGCGTCCTGGTTCCTGCGGGGCAGCTTGGTGCTGTGGGGGTGAGTGGGATGAGGGGGCGGGGGAGCAGGGTGAGACGGGGGGGGGTGTCTCTGTTGAGGCACCGGCGCCTCCGCCATGTCTGTCCCGCTGTCTCTCTTCTGCGGCGCCTTGTCCGCCTTCCTCAGCTTCCGGACGCAGGCGTACTCAGCCGTCTCAGGAGGAGGAGGAGCGGGCTGCATGACCTCAGAGTCGGGCATCCCTCCCTCAGCGTCTCCGTCAGGGTCCGGAGGCGCCGGGGTGTTGGCGGGCACAGCGGGGGGGGCCGGGGTGTCCGTCTGCCCGGCCCTGCCTACCATGGCGTACAGGGCATCGTCAGTACGAGTAGCGACCTCTGAGTAAGTGTGCTCCCCGTCCTCAGGGATCTGGGGGAGCTGCCTGCCTTGAGAACGAACCAGAGTTAGACCTGCCGGGCAGCAGCAGAAGGTCCAGACTGAGGACCCAGCGTTGCCAGATACGGGACGGAACTATCCTCACAGAGGTTTAACTTGATCAAATTTAGACTTAAAACTGCTACCTCCGTGACCATTTCTTCCAAATGTTTGATGGATAGATTTTGACTTAAGTTATTTATGTGGATCATAACCACCTCTCGAACCAGTAGGCGTCAATATCTAATTTTACAGAACAACTATTTGACAAGCCTAGAACTATACCATCATTAGTTTTTTTAGTAGTATTCTGTGAAAAAAAGGTCCATCTGTCAGACAATATTTGTAATACTCCTCTAAAGCAGGAGCAGCAGGAATTAATCCTTAAACCTAGAAATTACTTAGCATTTCAGCACTTCCTGTTCTGTTTCTTAAAGTCAATGGTTTTTGGAATTATATTCCCTAAACAAGGTCTATGATTAACAAAAGCTGGAAGATTTTAACGTTTGTACTACGATACTTTTTCCTACTGGGAATTTGTATGTGTCTTATTAATGGCGGTTGCTAACAAGTGTCTTAATGAGACGACCAAAAGTCATCACGCCCAACATTTAGCTTAGCGGTGGTGACGTGAAGTCATGTGACCGTGCTGTAGTTCCTTTAAAGCCCAACATTAGCCGCCTTTAGCTTAGCGGTGGTGACGTGAAGTCATGTGACCGTGCTGTAGTTCCTTTAAAGCCCAACATTAGCCGCCTTTAGCTTAGCGGTGGTGACGTGAAGTCATGTGACCGTGCTGTAGTTCCTTTATAGCCCAACATTAGCCTCCTTTAGCTTAGCGGTGGTGACGTGAAGTCATGTGACCGTCCTGTAGTTTCTTTATAGCCCAACATTAGCCACCTTTAGCTTAGCGGTGGTGACGTGAAGTCATGTGACCGTGCTGTAGTTCCTTTATAGCCCGACATTAGCCACCTTTAGCTTAGCGGTAGTGACGTGAAGTCATGTGACCGTGCTCTAGTTCCTTTATAGCCCAACATTAGCCACCTTTAGCTTAGCGGTGGTGACGTGAAGTCATGTGACCATGCTGTAGTTCCTTTATAGCCCAATATTAGCCGCCTTTAGTTTAGCGGTGGTGACGTGAAGTCATGTGACCGTGCTGTAGTTCCTTTATAGCCCAACATTAGCCACCTTTAGCTTAGCGGTGGTGACGTGAAGTAATGTGACTGTGCTGTAGTTCCTTTATAGCCCAACATTAGCCGCCTTTAGCTTAGCGTTGGTGACCTGAAGTCCTGTGACCGTGCTGTAGTTCTTTTATAGCCCAACATTAGCCACCTTTAGCTTAGCGGTTGTGACGTGAAGTCATGTGACCACACTGTAGTTCCTTTATAGCCTAACGTTAGTTTTTTACTTCTTGACATTGCATTTAAGATTGGGAAACCCTTAAAGGTATGCTGTGATTATCCTGCTGTATCATAAAGGTTTGCTTATTTTCTGACTAAAACTGAAGCTATACAATTATCTTTGGGTGATATTGATCCTACAGAGTGTAATATTATTGGATAAATATGATCATTATTGTACATCTGGCAACACTGGGGACCTTTCTTTTTTTAGGAGCCTCTGAAAGGCACCATAAAACCAAACTCACACACATGTCCTCCTCTGTACTGGACACACAGTAGTGAACATGAATAAATCTCCCTTTGACAGAGACAGAGCTGACGTTGAGCTTTGAGGAAAACGCTTCCAAATCGACTTCGGGACGGATCTGAAGCAGAACATGTGTTTCTGCTGTCACTGAGCCACAAACACAGGAACTTGGCTCCCTGCTCGTCTCTTAAAGGGAGAAAGATGAAGCATGTTCACAAACACAGAGTCCAGAGGAAAGGGATGAGGAGGGAATGTGAGGCGAGTTCTGTTTTAGGGTCAAATGCAGTTTGGGTTTTGCATGAATTTAGGGCCGGATCAGATACGGAGGGAAATGTGCGGTGAGACGCCGCAAACTAAATGTTTCATTGCATTAATCTATGTTTGTAATGTTGTTTTTGCAGACCCCAGGCATTAAAATAATAATAAATAATATCAGAAAAAAGAATCCCAAGAAATAAATATATATAAATATGAGTAATAATAAATAATAATTTTAGAAAAACAAATACAATTCAGAAACCCATTTATGACATTCAAAAAATATAGCATTATTATTATAATTATAATAAGCAAATTGAGAGCACATACAGTATAAACAAAGCCAATCAAAATACTAATACAAATAGGGAATACAAATTAAGTTAAAAGAAAACACCATATAATGTCAAAACATTAAAAGAAACATATATTTAATATAAAATGATTAAGGACATTTACATTAAATCAGAACATGCTACAATTTCCAGTTTTGCCATTTCCATGGATTGACTCTGATAAAAACCTTGTATCTCCACTGTTTGTGACTTTAATGATTTTAAATAGGATTAAAAGTACTTTAATGAAGTGATGAAATATAATGAAAATAGTGTATTTATTCTCAATGTTCTGACTCTGTGTTCTTTGCTTTGTGAGGAGACATTTACTAAATTATTGCATTAGAATCGCTGACTGCACCTTCAATGAAGCCAAAAGTGCTTCGTCATGCCGCTGAAACACACACACACACACACACACACACACTGTGTAATTTCATTAAGGAGATACAGGGTTTCCACAGGTCAGCGTTTGCTTGAGATGGATGGACTCACTTTTGCCATTGCAGTTCATCTTGTTCATCTCAGCGTCTGATTTACTGATGGAGCGCAGCTTGGACTGTCGGAGAATACCCTGACACACACATACACACACACACACACACACACACACACACACACACACACACACACAGGGGGGCCAGTTAAACAGTATTTAGGATGAAGAGGGGTCCTCTGAATGATTTAGTGAAGATATCTACCATGTCCATGAGACGGTGTTTTCCACCCTCGCCGGGAACATTGTGCGTCTTTCCCTTCCTGAAAGCACACAAGCAGACACTTAGAACAGTGTGTGTGTGTGTGTGTGTGTGTGTGTGTGTGTGTGTGTGTGTGTGTGTGTGTGTGTGTGTGTGTGTGTGTGTGTGTGTGTGTGTATCCTAGGAGGGTGTGTGTCTTTGTATCGAGTTTGGATGTGTGTGTGTATCAATTGAGATGTTATGTGTATATATAAAGTTTGAATGTATGTGATTTTTCTGTGTATGTGTGTGTGTGTGTGGGGACTCGCCTCCCTTATGGGGATGAAATGGAGGTCCCCATGAGGGGAATCATTAATTTTAGGGTGAAGACTTGGTTAGGGTAAGGTTAAGGGTTAGGTTTAGGGTTAGGGTTAGGCATGTGTTGGTTATGGTTAAGGTTTGGATAAGTCTCCAGGAAATGCATGTAAGTCAATGTAATGTCCCCTGAAGTGATGTATACATGGTATGTGTGTGTGTGTGTGTATGGAGTGTGTGTGTGTGTGTGTGTGTCTCACCGCTGGCAGCCCACACACAGCACCACGATGAGGATGGTGACCACGAAGGCGGAGGCAGCAGCGATGGCGCCCAGCAGCAGCACTTTGCCGTAGGGAGGAGCCGTGAAGTTCAGCCCGTCTTGCATGGAGGCCATGTGGGAGCGCTGACGCTCTCTTACACACACTCACACACACACACACACACACACACCCTCGCAACTCATCCACGCAGGGCCGCGCTCTCACTAGGATCTGCAGAGAGGAAGACAGAATCACGGTTGTTATTATAAAGTAGTTTTCCACTTAATTTTGACATGCACTAAAACCTACACACACACTACAAGAGAGGGAACCCGCAGTACGCAGAACAGGGCCTCTTCAAGGCTTGTAATGCCATGTGTACATACTGTAGCTTCAGTGTAGATATATCAATGACAACGTAAATACAAATAAAATAGAATAGAATAGAATAGAATAGAATAGTGCAATAAGAGTCTATATACAAGTAATTGGAATATGATATATCCGATAAGTAATTGGGTAGTTGCAGACAGAATGTTATGGATGTTCCTTCAGCAGTTCAGGTTTAGCAGTCGTACGGCCTGTGGGATGAAGCTGTCTCTGAGTCTGGTGGTTTAAGACCATCTAAAAAAGGGTTAGAGCCGTGCAGTTTTACAAAGAGTTAACGTTGTGCGTGAATGAGCTTGATTACAGCACTGATTTCAACCCATATTAAATATAAAGTAGGTCATAAGAGCATCAGGAACAGAGTGGAGAGCAGCAGACTAGACGCCTCCGGCTTCTTCTTGTTGCACGGATTACTCTGTCACACTTACACAGACATCAACACACCTGCACCCCCCCCCCCCAAAAAAAATGGGTTTGTAGCGCATAAAGTAACCAACAGCCTATAAGATGCAAGCTGCACCGCTCTTAAACGTCTAATAAAAGCTAGGCAGGTATTTGAGCTACGGTTTACTTTACCCCAAATGCTTCCAACAATTCAACATGTGTGAAATCTGTCATTTTAATCTGGGATCTAAAAGAAGCCTGCGTTACACAGCGTTAGCAACAACCAGCTGCTTTCAGTATTGATTAGAGGTGTTTTATGTGTGTGTGTGTGTGTGTGTGTGTGTGTGTGTGTGTGTGTGTGTGCGTGTGTGTGGTGTGATGTTCGAGTTTGGATGTGGATGAATTGAGATTTTTTTGTGGATATATAAAATGTTGTGAGAGAGTGTGTGTGTGTGTGTGTGTGGGTGGTGTGTGTGTGTGTGTGGTGTGGTGTGTGTGTGTGTGTGTGTGGTGTGTGTGTTGTGTTGTGTGTGTTGTGTGCCTAGCATTACTATACTTTGTGGGGACCTAAATTGTTTTACAACAGTCACGTGTGGGGGGACTTCGCGCTCCCTTATGGGGAACATTGGAGGTCCCCATGAGGGGACTCATTCATTTTTAGAGGTGAAAGACTTGTAAGGGTTAGGGTTAGGGTTAGGGTTAGGCATGTGTTGGTTATGGTTAAGGTTAGGATAAGTCTCCAGGAAATGTATGTAAGTCAATGTAATGTCCCCTGAAGTCAGGGGCGGACTGGGGCGAAAAAGTGGCCCGGGGATTAATTGACAGACAGGCCCACTTAATGCGCGGCATGTATCGGCCGGCCGGCGACGAAAGTATGTTACTTAACAAAAAACACTATGCATTTTATGTTATTTTGGACAATTATTCATATAGTAATCACATTACCTGAGCCCTTGAGTTGCCTAGAGCAAAATAGTTACAGCATATATTTAGTGATTTTAATGTTAACAGATCATTAATGCAATAACATTTGGACCCAATTTGCCTGACTTGACGCATGGAATAAAACATGGGCGTAGGAAGCATCCTCAATGTGGGTGAGACAATTTAACAGGGTGGGCAGGTGGTGGACCTCACCTCCTCTAGGGGGGTCCGGGGGCAAGCTCCCCCGAGAAGATTTTTTTTAAATGTTGAAGTAAATGAAGGAAATCTTTCCACCAATAATTCCAATAAGTAATCCAAAATGTATTCACTTCAGGTTTACGAAAATAACTGTAATCAGATTATTCGTTTTTTAAATGTAACGCGAGCTGAATACAGTTACTTGAGTTTTGTATTCTGATTACGTAACACCGGAACACTTACAAATGTGGGCCGGTAGGATTTAGGCAAAAAAAAAAGAATATATTTTTTTTTTTTAAGAAACTTTTTTTTTTTTTTTTTTTTTGTGGCCCTCCGGCCCACACACAGCACCGGCCCACCGGGGAAACTCCCGGTATTCCCAATGGCCAGTCCGCCCCTGCCTGAAGTGATGTATACATGGTATGTGTGTGTAAGAGTGTGTGTGTATTATCACTTCAAAATGTCTGCTTTATAAGCACATTAAACCAGACATTAGTTGTGAACACTGACAGTCTGAAGAATGTGAGCAAACACTGTATTTCCTAAAGTTTAGACCCTGGAAATAGGAGGAAATCTGTTGAGGATGTACGATGAGATACACGCCAGAGGAAGCAGGAACACAGCATAGTGTAATGTGTTTAAAATGCAAAATAAAACACACGGAGCCGAAACAAAAAGGCCGAAGCACCAGCCTGGTGTAATCTCCGTCAGATCCACCATCTGTCTGCAGAGTCTGCAGGACGCTCAGCGCCAAACTCTCTCTGCTGCTCTAACATCGTCTGTCCTCGTGTGTTTACGCCTCTCAAACAAAACGCTCTTGTTCTTTAAAACAAACTCTTCCTCAATCTGCATTTTTTTTAATTGGCTTCCACATTTACCCGTCCAAATGACTTTAACACTTTCTTTGTGGTCTCGTGAGCATCTTCTCTGGAAGTTAACCACGTCACAACGCCAGATCACACTCAGGGTCAATTCATTTGAACTGTAACACAGCTCACTAAAGGGTGTGGTAGCTTATCGATTGTCTGGTCTAAAAATAGTCAAAGATATCCATCATAGCTTCTCAAAATCAAAGGTGATGTCTTTAAATGCAGCTGCACGTCTCCTCACGCAGACCAAATCATGGCATCACATCACCCCAGTCCTCAAAGACCTCCACTGGCTTCCTGTCTCCCATCGCATCAACTACAAAATGCTGGTCCTCACCTACAAAGCACTCCACCATCTGGCCCCCCCTTATCTCACAAACCTTCTCACTCCTTATCAACCCCCACGGCCCCTCAGATCCACCGCAGCCGGACTCCTATCCACTCCCACATCCACACTCTGCAGCTTTGGGGACAGAGACAGAGCCTTCTCAGTGGCAGCTCCTAGGCTCTGGACTTCCCTCCCCCAAGATCTCCGTGACTCTGAGTCCCTCACAGTCTTTCAGTCCCGCCTCAAAACACATCTTTTCAACTCTGTCTACCCATAAGCCCCCCCCCCCTCTCAATCAACTTCCTCTTGACTGCCTTTTTATTTTTTACTTACTTGTTTGCCTGTCCTTGTTGGTCTACCCTCCCGCATACTGTGAAGCGTCTTTGAGTTTTGAAAAGCGCTATATAAATAAAATGCATTATTATTATTTAAATGTCTCGTTCGTCTAAACCCACGGATATTCACTTTGATTTGATATAAAACAGAGAAAATATAAGCAAATCTCCGTATTAGAGAAGCTGATAACAGCATTTCACCATTGTTGCATTAACATTGGTCTGTTACCTCTGCTGTTAGGAAGCACTGTTTTTTAATCCTGGTTTCCTCCATCTTGAATATCTTTCCCTGATCTCCTCTTCCAGGTATTTGGAGCTCCTTCTCTGACTGACTGCTCCTGTGTGGCAGAAGTTTTGTGACTTTGCAGGTATTTTGCATTTCTGTGAGGAAATCCAGCCCGACGGTTCTCAGTACGAAATCCAATTTGCATCAGATTTCGTCAATAAAAAACGTCTCATGGGTTATTTGTACGCTGCTTGTTTTGCTTTGTAAGATAAAAGCATCCTGACCAGCTGACCAATCAGAGCAGACTGCGCTCTGGTTTCAGACAGAGGGTGAAAAGAGGTGCTGCAGCACAGGCTGAACATCAGCAGGAGAGGACTCTTTAAAGTAGAGACACTACATACTGATATACACCTGAACATCAGCAGGAGAGGACTCTTTAAAGTAGAGACACTACATACTGATATACACCTGAACATCAGCAGGAGAGGACTCTTTAAAGTAGAGACACTACATACTGATATACACTGAACATCAGCAGGAGAGGACTCTTTAAAGTAGAGACACTACATACTGATATACACCTGAACATCAGCAGAGAGGACTCTTTAAAGTAGAGACACTACATACTGATATACACCTGAACATCAGCAGGAGAGCACTCCTTTAAAGTAGAGACACTACATACTGAGTATACACCTGAACATCAGCAGGAGAGGACTCTTTTAAAGTAGAGACACTACATACTGATATACACCTGAACATCAGCAGGAGAGGACTCTTTAAAGTAGAGACACTACATACTGATATACACCTGAACATCAGCAGGAGAGGACTCTTTAAAGTAGAGACACTACATACTGATATACACTGAACATCAGCAGGAGAGGACTCTTTAAAGTAGAGACACTACATACTGATATACACCTGAACATCAGCAGGAGAGGACTCTTTAAAGTAGAGACACTACATACTGATATACACCTGAACATCAGCAGGAGAGGTCTCTTTAAAGTAGAGACACTACATACTGATATACACCTGAACATCGGCAGGAGTGGACTCTTTAAAGTAGAGACACTACATACTGATATACACCTGAACATCAGCAAGAGAGGACTCTTTAAAGTAGAGACACTACATACTGATATACACCTGAACATCAGCAGGAGAGGACTCTTTAAAGTAGAGACACTATATACTGATATACACCTGAACATCAGCAGGAGATGACTCTTTAAAGTAGAGACACTACATACTGATATACACCTGAACATCAGCAGGAGAGGACTCTTTAAAGTAGAGACACTATACTGATATACACCTGAACATCAGCAGGAGAGGACTCTTTAAAGTAGAGACACTACATACTGATATACACCTGAACATCAGCAGGAGAGGGACTTTTTAAAGTAGAGACACTACATACTGATATACACCTGAACATCAGCAGGAGAGGACTCTTTAAAGTAGAGACACTACATACTGATATACACCTGAAACATCAGCCAGGAGAGGACTCTTTAAAGTAGAGACACTACATACTGATATGACACCTGAACATCAGCAGGAGAGGACTCTTTAAAAGTAGAGAACACTACATACTGATATACACCTGAACATCAGCAGGAGAGAACTCTTTAAAGTAGAGACACTACATACTGATATACCCTGAACATCAGCAGGATAGAACTCTTTAAAGTAGAGACACTACATACTGATATACCCTGAACATCAGCAGGAGAGGACTCTTTAAAGTAGAGACACTACATACTGATATACACCTGAACATCAGCAGGAGAGGACCTCTTTAAAGTAGAGCACTACATACTGATATACACCTGAACATCAGGCAGAGAGGACTCTTTAAAGTAGAGACCACTACTACTGATATACACCTGAACATCAGCAGCAGAGGACTCTTTAAAGTAGAGACACTACATACTGATATACACCTGAACATCAGCAGGAGAGGACTCTTTAAAGTAGAGACATAAAGTAGAGACACTACATACTGATATACACCTGAACAGGACTCTTTAAAGTAGAGACACTACATACTGATATACAACCTGAACATCAGCAGGAGAGGACTCTTTAAAGTAGAGGCACTACATACTGATATACACGTGAACATCAGCAGGAGAGGACTCTTTAAAGTAGAGACACTACAATACTGATATACCACCTGAACATCAGCAGCAGAGGACTCTTTAAAAAGTAGAGGACACTACATACTGATATACACCTGAACATCAGCAGGAGAGGACTCTTTAAAGTAGAGACACTACATACTGATATACACCTGAACATCAGCAGGAGAGGACTCTTTAAAGTAGAGACACTACATACTGATATACACCTGAACATCAGCAGGAGAGGACTCTTTAAAGTAGAGACACTACATACTGATATACACCTGAACATCAGCAAGAGGACTCTTTAAAGTAGAGACACTACATACTGATATACACCTGAACATCAGTAGAGAGGACTCTTTAAAGTAGAGACACTACAACATCAGCAAGAGAGGACTCTTTAAAGTAGAGACACTACAACATCAGCAGGAGAGGACTCTTTAAAGTAGAGACACTACATACTGATATACACCTGAACATCAGCAGGAGAGGACTCTTTAAAGTAGAGACACTACAATACTGATATAAACACCTGAACAGCAGCAGGAGAGGACTCTTTAAATAGTAAGACATCTACCTATGACTTATATATCACCTGAAACATCAGCAGGAGGAGGAATACCTTTAAACAGTTAGAGATCCTACATACTGATTACACCGTGAACATCAGCAGGATAGGACTCGTTAAAGTAGAGACACTAAAAACATACTGATATACACACTGAACATCAGCAGGAGAAAAAATAAGT
>NW_022989853.1:0-47266 GCF_902827175.1 Gymnodraco acuticeps
AAGACACGGTACTGTGAGGAGCTGAATGAGAAGGTCCGGCTGCTGTACCGTCTGCACATCCCACCAGGTCACTCAACATGATGAAAGTCATGAGATCCAAGCTGCTGTCAGGGCTGGAAATTGACTTATTCACTTTTGTGTGTGTGTGTGTGTGTGTGTGTGTGTGTGTGTGTGTGTGTGTGTGTACACGTGTGTACGTGTGTAGCTCTGACAGAAAGTGAGGATGACCCCTCTCTGATGAAGAGCCCCCTGGTGTCCACAAACAGACCGCTCTTTGTTAATCTGCCGTCAGGTCAGTGCACACACACTGCCATGTGAACCAGCTCAAGAACTAAACAGTGACGGCGTGTTGTTGTTGTTGTAACATAACATCCACAATAGGGAATGAGTATGTGACGTCATCCACAGCAAGTCGTCCATCTTTGGAGGATGCTAGCGAGCGCAACCTATTGACTTAACCTGTACAGTGAGAGAGTAACTCACTTTTTCACCTTTAACTTTTCAAACCTGGTCAGGATGCACTGTTATGTCTCTCTACGTCACTCCTATGAGCAATGACTGAAACAAACAAAGGATCCTGGGATTGTATTCTTTGACGCTAACAGGGAAACGAGGACGTAGCAACCATCAGTGATAGATGCTAAACCGTGTTGGACGTCAGCCGTCTCCTGTCTGTTCATGAACTATAGTAACTCAAACCACTAGACAGGGAACATGATATATACACTATAAGCCAACATTTAGCCAGCATCCAGTTAGCATAACATTAGCTCTCTTTACTGACTGTAGCCGTCATTGAAACTGCTGTTCCAGATGTTGAAGGAGAAGTGAAGGACTACCAGGAGCAGCTGAAGCAGATGCTGAAGGATCTGGTCAAGCAGAGAGAGAAAGATGTGGAGAAGCCTCTGCCGCTCATGAACCAGGTACTGGAAACACACCGTACTAGAGTTTTAATGCACAATAAAAGTGGTGCCTCCCCTTATAAGTCTGTATGTATTTAGTTTACTTCATATCCTGATAATCTGATCTCTTTTTGACAATAATAGAGAGAATATACCTTAAAATCAACTGAAATCAGCAGCAAATTCGACTAATTAGGCGCTGTGTTAGTCCTGATGACCTGTTTCTCCCCCAATGCATGCTGGGAAAGGCTTAATACCATTGGTGGTTTAATCTGTAATCCCAGGCTCCTCCAACAATGCAACATACAGTATAAAATAATATAAATAGTATAATATAAATATTGTTCTGCATCCTTTTTCTTCTTCTCCCCATTATTATATTATTAATATGAATAATATAGACACTTTTAAACAACGATGGTGCTGAATTACATTAACACTTACTGCACACTTATGTAAATATCTTTATCATGTTCATTCAAATGCTTAACTGTGATATCTTGTTTCAACATTTACTTTATCAATTTCTAATTTGTCTTTATTTGTACCTTGTGTGAATCCTGTTTTTCACTCTGACCTGTCGCTGCTATAAAGTTCCATCTTATCTTACACTAAAGTGTTCTTCAGAAAGGCAACGCAAGTTTATTTATATAGCACTTTTCAACACAAGGCAATTCAAAGTGCTTTACAAAAATGACATAAGAGCGTAAAACACATTAGAAACATTACAAAGCAAAGATAATAAAACATGAATAAAAGTTACAGTGCAGTTTAAGATGTGAATAGTTCAATTAAAAGCAGCGGCAAGTCTTCAGCCTGGATTTAAAAGTAGTCAGAGTTGCAGTGGACCTGCAGGTTTCTGGGAGTTTGTTCCAGATATTTGAAAAGACCCCTAACTAAATTCTCACATTCCTCTACCCCTAGTCTTCCCGTGGAATTATAGTTATTTTGAGACTTTTCTAACCTTTTTCTATTCCTTTTATCCTTCTCTTTCAATCATTTTGCATCCCCAGACAACACATGTCCCTTATGGCGCATTTCCACTACAGGGCCTCGCTCGGTATGGCTAGGCCTCGTTAGGCCTTGTTAGGACTGGCTCACTTTATGGCGCATTTCCATTACAGTTTAGGAACTGGGGCAGTAACTATAGTAACGCAGTGTAGGCGGAGCCGTGACGTCATCTTCAATGCGAGCCCCAGAAAAACAACACAGCCGTTAGCTCTTAGCACTCAGAGCTCACAGCTCCTCATATCTGTTCAGAAACTAGACAAAAGTTAAACAAGTACAAACCACAGACTGCCTGTGTCATGGCGAATACAGTCGCTGGTTTATTTATGTCTGTATCGGCCGTTGTTGTGAGTGTGGACGGTCGGAGCATATACTGCGTTAGCTTAGCCAAGCTCCATTCAGAAAACACGCATTTTAAAAGGGTGTTTCTCTGCCGTCTGTCTGCAGACTTGTCAAAGCATTAATTCATGGTTTTTACTAACCGGTATCAGTATGTTGTTACTTCGGCATCATTTTGAAACGTGTATTATAATTAAATCACGGTCAAATATGTTCATCTTGTTGTAGTTGTAGCTCCCTTGCCAGCAACTCTCTCTCTAGTTTAGCATACTCAGCCCGACTCACCCTGGTTGTTGGCCCGGAAAGAACCTCGATTTTATGGGGCCAGAAAAACTGTGAAATAGCCTAGTGGAAATGCAACCAAGAACAGGCACGGCTCGGCACGCTTAAAGCGAGCTCCGCGCTGTAGTGGAAATGCGCCATTACTGTCACCCGAACCCATCTTTGACCTTTAAACCACTTTTCAATTTCCAGAATAAGGATTTTGAAACCTGTTTTAAGACTTCCCTCGTGAGTCTTTAAAAGAAAAAGAAAGTAAAAAGTCTTCTTCTTTCTCCTCCACAGCGTGAGTTCATCCAGTTTTGTAAGACGCTCTACAGCATGTTTCACGGCGACCTGGTGGAGAACGACCTCTTCCAGGCCATCGCCACGGTTACCAGCCTGGTGCTGCAGATCGGAGAGGTGGAACATCGGAGACACAGCTCAGAGGGGTCGGAGGTCAGCGCAGAACAAACCCCCGAGGATGCTGGGAGTTCTTCGTCGGACAGCGATTGGACGGTCAGCTACGCTCAGATTCTGGCGTCGCTGCTCACCGAACAGGCGCTGGTGAACTTCTTCGAGAAGCCCGTGGATCTGTGTGCAAAAATCTCACAGGCCAATCAGAAGCAGTACGAGCAGCGGGCCGGATTACTCACTCTGCAGCAGGGGAGGTGACCCAATGTGAGCCAAATAATATCAGTATCACCGGACAGGAAGATGCAGAGTGCTAGAGATACCTTTGACATTACAATTTATAGTATGACTGAACTGTAACTGACAACAGGAAGGAGGTTTTTCCAGTTTTCCCAAAGTACGTAGAGCCAAAAGAGACAATTTATTACGCAGCAGGCCACAAGATGGTCGACTCGCTGCAGAAATATCAGTAAAAAGATCCTTTTGTGCCTGGATCAATTCTTGTTAGACGGATGACCCGAATGTGAGGCGAGACGCGGACAATTATCACTATCACTGGACAGGCAGGAAGATAAAGAGCCCTAGAGATACCTGTGATATTAAAATCAATAGTCGGACTGAACTGTAACTGACAACAGGTTCTGTTCCAGTTTCCCCAAAGTACTTCGAGACAAAAAAGACGCAGCAGGCCACGAGATGGTCGACTCGCTGCAGCAACATGAGTAAAAAGATCCTTTCGTGCCCGGATGAATTCTCGTTATTGCCTTTTGACGTCACTGATGATGCAGCCTCTATAAAGTGTTGTGTTATATGAACAGTGTACGGTGCTCGTCATTTTGTGTTTTTTGTGCCTTGTTAAATTCACACGTTTGCCTTTTCACGTCACCATAAAGATGCCTGCAGTTAAACTGTGATGTAGGCTCATACTCTGCCACCACTTTCTAATAAAGAAGCTTTTATAAAGTGTGTTATGACTAATGACTTCAATGCCAGGCTGTGAAACAGATTTAGTGATCAATTCAATGTCAAGTTAAATAACAATGTAATTAATAAAGGGTTAAGTTAATACATTAAATAGAAGTCCTTAATTCTAAATGAATATGTTGTTAATAAATTCATTGATTCTGATTAATATAAACGTGTTTGCATTTTTGATTGGAGAAACAAGTTTTATACAATATTTTTGAAGTATTACACGGCTTCGCTGAATACTCGATTCTGATAGGTCAATGTGGACATTTTAGAGCGCATGTGTCAAACTCAAGGCCCGGGGGCCAAATCAGGCCCTTGGTGGATTTAATTTCGGCCCGCAGGATAATCTTTAATTCCTATTAGATCTGGCCCTCCGGTATATTGCACGCACACCTTCACTCCATCCTGAGGGTCTCCTCCGCTCAGAGCCTGAGCCCAAACATTGATGACCTTGCACCCAAGATGAGATGCCAAGTATCTGAGCTAGCATCACAGAGCAGCACACTGAGTTCAATGGATGCTTCCTTCTGCACTTTCTCTCACGACAACAGGGCATGTTTGGTTTTCTCTTTGAGGGGAATAGTTTTGTTGAAGCTGTTGTTGGCCTGTGGGGAAATGTAATCATAAGAAATGACTCTGGAAAAGCTGCAGATAGAGCCATAAGAAATGAATGCAACTGATTATTTAATGTTTAATGTTGTTTTTATAGGCAATAATTTAAGCTTTGTTAGTTCCAGGTTTAATATGTGCAATAAGTTCATTTCAATAAGTTCTGCAATAAACATTGAACCAGTCCGGCCCTCGAGTAGTAGGCCTACCCATTTTTTTATTTTGGCCCACTGTGTATTTGAGTTTGACACCCCTGTTTTAGAGGTTGTTAATTTTCGTTGTTAAGGAGAACAGACCGTTGTTAAGGAGAATCAAGGGACTATGTGCAGTCGTATCAATCCGTAGAAATAATTTAACTCCAGCTGTGGACAACACACATTCGTCTTTTTGGTAAGAAAACACCTTGGAGCACTTTTTAAATATTATTTTTTATATATTTGTCGAGAGCACAAGACTTTGGATTCATGATGGCTTAACCGAAAAGATAAAGTTACAGAAAACCTCGCTGCACATTATCCCTTACATATATAATGACGTCTTTAAATGCTACACCCATTCATCCCAATGAAGTGTGAATACAACGATTAGAAGAAGATACCAGGGGTCAAAGTTTAGAATCAAAGAAAGGAGTCAGAGTGCTGCAGGAGCTTGGTGTGCTTTATTAGCTACTGATTAAAGGTAGAGGACCTGTATAATCTGAAGACACAAAACACACACACACTAGTGGCCAGCCTTCAGTGTAAAGGAGGGAAGACTGAGGCTCTCGTACACACTCTTCAGGAGCGGTTTCATCATGGAGGAGTGACTGACTCCTTAGTTACAGGCATAATTTGAACCCGTTGCTCGGGTAATACATCCTGAACAAAGAGGTTTATATATATTAAATATTATTGAAATATACAAAGTGAGTGATTTTCCCGAGGCGTCTCAATTGTAACAATCTAAAATAGTATAGGTATGCATAATCAGACATGTTTAAATGTGTCTTGTGTCACATCCACAGGTAACGGGGGGGGGGGGCAGCAGCATTTGAAAGATAACAGTTAAAATACACAGATCTAAACTAACTACAGGCTACACATTGCACTAAAGCCACAGGTGTGTTGACAGGAAGTCGCCCTGTGGATGTGCTTCTCTGGAGGGTCGGTGGGCGGGCTTTGTCTTTAGATAGCTTCCACGTAGTTGGCGGGCAGCATGCCGGTCTTGCCGGTGCGCTGCACGGTGCCATACATCCAGCCCTCGTCGATGGCCTGCACGTTCACGATCACATCGCTGTCCTTGAAGGAAACCTCGTCGCTGTCGGCCGCCGCGTAGTCGTAAATGGCACGCACGGTTTTCTGCAGAGGATAAAGAAGTGTGAGTGTTGGAGCTATACGTTGATCTATGTTATTCAGTTGTTTTGCAAGGATGCAATATTATTTAATGACAACCAATTTTCATCAACTTCTTAAAGGTCTCCTATCATGCAAAATGCACTTTTTGATATCTTTTATACATAAATATGTGTCCCCAGTGTGTCAGGGATCTGAGACCCATAATATATGCCTCCAAGTAGCATGATAGGAGATCTTTCAATTAATGTATCTTTCTGCATTTTGTATTTATGTACATTTTTTGTATTATTTCATTTATTTATTTTATAGAGCAAGGGAATTTTTGGTGTCATGTTGACATGTTGAGTGTTACGTAGTTAAACCCCTGTAAGCAAAATTATTCACATTTGTATGTTAATTTCCAAATGACCCGCTACACAGAGTCATGTGTAAAGAGTGCGAGGAGGCTGTGAGAGCTCCAAGAGTTTAAAGCATGAGGGGGGGGATATTCTCTATTTTTTTTATTGTCAACAAATCCCATAAAAAGACTAAAACAAGTGTTGAAATAATCTATATGATATGATCATGTGTTGTAAGTCATGCTAGTGAGTTTCATCATTTAGTTTATCTAAAGAGACCTTGAATGTGCACATGTCTGTCTGCAGCGTGTTATTGAGCATAGGGTCTTGTAACATGGGATTGTAAAAGGTCCAAAAGGTAAAGTGCTGCGTAAACTCAAAAGAAGTGAGACCTGTGAGATTCTGTTATTCTTTAGACAGACAGACAGACTCTTGATGGACTTGACGCAAGTATTCTGGCTCTCATACTGTTGGACAACAATATAATAGTTCCTTCAATCAGCAGTGTGTCTGTGGTTCTATTTTGTTATATCTTGTTATGTCTTGAGTGTCTAAAGTTTCGGATCCATGATACAAGCAACTTATTGATCCATTAAGTAGTGACTGACCCCGGTGGTGGAGGGGTGGGAGGGGACGGAGGAGACGGTGGTCTGCTGGGTGGCGACTGAGGAAGACCTCTGCTGGAGCTCCACTGTCTTAGCATGCTGGTAACCTGAAGGAAACACAGAGACACACACTGTTTACATAATCACCAGAGATGTTAAAGTACACACATCCTTTACTCGAGTAGAAGTACAGATACACGAGTTTAAAAAAACTCTGGTGAAAGTAGAAGTACTGACTAAACTTCTTTACTCAAGTAAAAGTAAAGAGGCTTTGAAATGTACTTCAGTAAAAAGTACCCATAACTAGCAGCTGTTTTAAAGAGTACCTGACCTCCCTTTATATTAATAGAACAATAATGTCATTGTTAGCTAATGAATGTTTCCATGCTGAACAACGGCAACATGACAACGTTTCCATTGGTCCCTCTTCTTTAGAGAAGACCAGGAAGTGATGGATACACGGATCGTGTTCCAATCAATAGGCACGCAATGACTCTAAAGAATAATGATCACGCATCAAACACACATTCAGACTAAAGGAACCAGCTGTTTGGAAAATGAGAGAAGTAGAAAGTACAAGTATTTGTGTTCAACATGTGAGAAGTAGAAAGTACAGGTATTTGTGTTCAACATGTAAGAAGTAGAAAGTTCAGGTATTTGTGTTCAACATGTAAGAAGTAGAAAGTTCAGGTATTTGTGTTCAACATGTAAGAAGTAGAAAGTTCAGGTATTTGAGTTCAACATGTAAGAAGTAGAAAGTACAGGTATTTGTGTTCAACATGTAAGAAGTAGAAAGTACAGGTATTTGAGTTCAACATGTGAGAAGTAGAAAGTACAGGTATTTGTGTTCAACATGTAAGAAGTAGAAAGTACAGGTATTTGAGTTCAACATGTAAGAAGTAGAAAGTACAGGTATTTGTGTTCAACATGTAAGAAGTAGAAAGTACAGGTATTTGTGTTCAACATTTAAGAAGTAGAAAGTACAGGTATTAGTGTTCAACATGTAAGAAGTAGAAAGTACAGGTGTTTGTGTTCAACATGTAAGAAGTAGAAAGTACAGGTATTTGTGTTCAACATGTAAGAAGTAGAAAGTACAGGTATTTGAGTTCAACATGTAAGAAGTAGAAAGTACAGGTATTTGTGTTCAACATGTAAGAAGTAGAAAGTACAGGTGTTTGTGTTCAACATGTAAGAAGTCAAAGTAAAAAGTCGTCAGAAAAATGAGAAGTGGAGTAAAGTACTGACACTAGAAAAATGTACTTAATTACAGTAACGAAGTATTTGTACTCCAATACTTCCCACTGCAGTGTGTGGATCTGAGGTGTTTGGTAAAAATACTGTCTTCAGTATTGTTGGAGTATTTACCCGTGGAGGAGGCCATGAAGCCGTTGCTGTAGAGGGACATGTGGTGTTCAGGGTCCTGGGAAACTTCAGACTTCTCGTCAGCGAGGCCGCTCAGAGCGCTGGTGGAGCGGGAGTGCTCCTTACTGCGGCGCTGAGCTTGCACTGAACAACATCAGAGGTAAGAACCGTTTTTAAGATTTTGTAAAATAATGAATTCAATAAGATCAGGTTTAACATTTACCTCATACTAGCCATGGCTGGAACACATCACTTTGAATCTGTTTAATCTCTTTTAACATTGTTTTAAAAAGTGTTTTCCTCTCACCTGACATCATGTGCAGACTCCTGGACTGGATGTTGTCCTCGGCCGGGTCGTAGTCGAACACAGAGCCGGGGTTTGTGCGCCAGACACGCAGATCTGAGAGCAGACAGTCACATTTAAAGACTTAAAATCACACATTTCAATCTGTGGCTTTAGATATTTCTCAGACTTTGTATGAAATGTGCGCCGGTTTCTCATTATTAACAATCTTTGCAAAAAATTAATGAAAAGCTCTTTGAAAAAAGAATGTATTCTACAAAGCATGTGATTGACCTTTCTTTCACTATTCGTACATAGTTCAAATATCTTATAGTTTATAGTATGGTTTTCTCTTTCTTGACAGTGTGTGTGTTTGTGTACCGGTGGTGGTCTCCTGGTCGTGCTCGATGGCCCTCCTCCTCTCCATCTCCACCACTTTCCTGGTGATGCCACGGTAGTTGATGTCGCTGAACTCCTGCGTGTTCTTCTTCACACGTTCAGTCGTTAGGTCGGTGCTGGTGGGAGTGAAGCTGCCCTTACTCTTCTCAAAGTCCTCGTGGTATCTCACCTGGAAGAGGAAAACACAACGGGGTTAACAGACAGGAGATATTTGTTAGAGCAGCAACTGTGTTTTAATCCGCTGCGGAAAATAGCCCTTAACAGATTCAATATTTACTGAGGGATTTTTTTTCTCCAAAACGTTCCAAAAACGTTTCATATCACGCTTGCAGAAACGCACAATGCTACGTGGTGATCGTTGTGAAACTACGGTTGAGTTAAGGCAACAGGTCTCTACTTTAAAGAGTCCTCTCCTGCTGATTTTCAGGTGTATATCAGTATGTAGTGTCTCTACTTTAAAGAGTCCTCTCCTGCTGATGTTCAGGTGTATATCAGTATGTAGTGTCTCTACTTTAAAGAGTCCTCTCCTGCTGATGTTCAGGTGTATATCAGTATGTAGTGTCTCTACTTTAAAGAGTCCTCTCCTGCTGATGTTCAGGTGTATATCAGTATGTAGTGTCTCTACTTTAAAGAGTCCTCTCCTGCTGATGTTCAGGTGTATATCAGTAGGTTGTGTCTCTACTTTAAAGAGTCCTCTCCTACTGATGTTCAGGTGTATATCAGTATGTAGTGTCTCTACGTTAAAGAGTCCTCTCCTGCTGATGTTCAGGTGTATATCAGTATGTAGTGTCTCTACTTTAAAGAGTCCTCTCCTGCTGATGTTCAGGTGTATATCAGTATGTAGTGTCTCTACTTTAAAGAGTCCTCTCCTGCTGATGTTCAGGTGTATATCAGTATGTAGTGTCTCTACTTTAAAGAGTCCTCTCCTGCTGATGTTCAGGTGTATATCAGTATGTAGTGTCTCTACTTTAAAGAGTCCTCTCCTGCTGATGTTCAGGTGTATATCAGTATGTAGTGTCTCTACTTTAAAGAGTCCTCTCCTGCTGATGTTCAGGTGTATATCAGTATGTAGTGTCTCTACTTTAAAGAGTCCTCTCCTGCTGATGTTCAGGTGTATATCAGTATGTAGTGTCTCTACTTTAAAGAGTCCTCTCCTGCTGATGTTCAGGTGTATATCAGTAGGTTGTGTCTCTACTTTAAAGAGTCCTCTCCTACTGATGTTCAGGTGTATATCAGTATGTAGTGTCTCTACGTTAAAGAGTCCTCTCCTGCTGATGTTCAGGTGTATATCAGTATGTAGTGTCTCTACTTTAAAGAGTCCTCTCCTGCTGATGTTCAGGTGTATATCAGTATGTAGTGTCTCTACTTTAAAGAGTCCTCTCCTGCTGATGTTCAGGTGTATATCAGTATGTAGTGTCTCTACTTTAAAGAGTCCTCTCCTGCTGATGTTCAGGTGTATATCAGTATGTAGTGTCTCTACTTTAAAGAGTCCTCTCCTGCTGATGTTCAGGTGTATATCAGTATGTAGTGTCTCTACTTTAAAGAGTCCTCTCCTGCTGATGTTCAGGTGTATATCAGTATGTAGTGTCTCTACTTTAAAGAGTCCTCTCCTGCTGATGTTCAGGTGTATATCAGTATGTAGTGTCTCTACTTTAAAGAGTCCTCTCCTGCTGATAGTCAGGTGTATATCTGTATGTAGTGTCTCTACTTTAAAGAGTCCTCTCCTGCTGATGTTCAGGTGTATATCAGTATGTAGTGTCTCTACTTTAAAGAGTCCTCTCCTGCTGATGTTCAGGTGTATATCAGTATGTAGTGTCTCTACTTTAAAGAGTCCTCTCCTGCTGATGGTCAGGTGTATATCAGTATGTAGTGTCTCTACTTTAAAGAGTCCTCTCCTGCTGATGTTCAGGTGTATATCAGTATGTAGTGTCTCTACTTTAAAGAGTCCTCTCCTGCTGATGTTCAGGTGTATATCAGTATGTAGTGTCTCTACTTTAAAGAGTCCTCTCCTGCTGATGTTCAGGTGTATATCAGTATGTAGTGTCTCTACTTTAAAGAGTCCTCTCCTGCTGATGTTCAGGTGTATATCAGTATGTAGTGTCTCTACTTTAAAGAGTCCTCTCCTGCTGATGTTCAGGTGTATATCAGTATGTAGTGTCTCTACTTTAAAGAGTGCTCTCCTGCTGATGTTCAGGTGTATATCAGTATGTAGTGTCTCTACTTTAAAGAGTCCTCTCCTGCTGATGTTCAGGTGTATATCAGTATGTAGTGTCTCTACTTTAAAGAGTCCTCTCCTGCTGATGTTCAGGTGTATATCAGTATGTAGTGTCTCTACTTTAAAGAGTCCTCTCCTGCTGATGTTCAGGTGTATATCAGTATGTAGTGTCTCTACTTTAAAGAGTCCTCTCCTGCTGATGTTCAGGTGTATATCAGTATGTAGTGTCTCTACTTTAAAGAGTCCTCTCCTGCTGATGTTCAGGTGTATATCAGTATGTAGTGTCTCTACTTTAAAGAGTCCTCTCCTGCTGATGGTCAGGTGTATATCTGTATGTAGTGTCTCTACTTTAAAGAGTCCTCTCCTGCTGATGTTCAGGTGTATATCAGTATGTAGTGTCTCTACGTTAAAGAGTCCTCTCCTGCTGATGTCCAGGTGTATATCAGTATTTAGTGTCTCTACTTTAAAGAGTCCTCTCCTGCTGAGGTTCAGGTGTATATCTGTATGTAGTGTCTCTACTTTAAAGAGTCCTCTCCTGCTGATGTTCAGGTGTATATCAGTATGTAGTGTCTCTACTTTAAAGAGTCCTCTCCTGCTGATGGTCAGGTGTATATCAGTATGTAGTGTCTCTACTTTAAAGAGTCCTCTCCTGCTGATGTTCAGGTGTATATCAGTATGTAGTGTCTCTACTTTAAAGAGTCCTCTCCTGCTGATGTTCAGGTGTATATCAGTATGTAGTGTCTCTACTTTAAAGAGTCCTCTCCTGCTGATGTTCAGGTGTATATCAGTATGTAGTGTCTCTACTTTAAAGAGTCCTCTCCTGCTGATGTTCAGGTGTATATCAGTATGTAGTGTCTATACTTTAAAGAGTGCTCTCCTGCTGATGTTCAGGTGTATATCAGTATGTAGTGTCTCTACTTTAAAGAGTCCTCTCCTGCTGATGTTCAGGTGTATATCAGTATGTAGTGTCTCTACTTTAAAGAGTCCTCTCCTGCTGATGTTCAGGTGTATATCAGTATGTAGTGTCTCTACTTTAAAGAGTCCTCTCCTGCTGATGTTCAGGTGTATATCAGTATGTAGTGTCTCTACTTTAAAGAGTCCTCTCCTGCTGATGTTCAGGTGTATATCAGTATGTAGTGTCTATACTCTGGTAAAAGTAGAAGTACTGACTAAACTTCTTTACTCAAGTAAAAGTAAAGAAGTATGGGCTTTGAAATGTACTTAAGTAAAAGTACCCATAACTTTGTGTCCTTGGGCAAGACACATGTCTGTTATGTGTCATTTGCAATGTTAGCGCTTTGAGCATTCGGAAAAGTGCTTGAATAAATGTAATGAAATGCAGATTCAAACTAAAGGAACCAGCCTGTTTGGAAAATGTAAGAAGTAGAAAGTACAGGTATTTGTGTTCAAAATGTAACAAGTAAAAGTGGTCAGAAAAATAAGTAGTGGAGTAAAGCACTGGTACCAGAAAAATGTACTTAAGTACAGTAACGAAGTATTTGTACTCCACTACTTCCCACCTCTGACAAAAAACCTATACAACACACAACAGGAAAGAGACAATATCTTACTCCTGAAATCATGCGCTGGCTCTCCTTGGCACGCCTCATCTCAGGCGTGTCCAGAACGAAGGCGGCCTTGCCCTGGACCTGCTTACGGAAACTGTCAGAGTACAGAACCTGGAGGAGCAGAGGACACACAGTGAGCGGCTGAAACCTGACACCATCACACGTTAGCCGTTAGCATCCACAGCACAAAGGGTGTGGTAAGAGAGACAAACACACTGGCAGAAGGAGGTTACTGGGAAATCAGACGGATGAAGGATTAACAGAAAACAGGATGACATCCCAATCTTCAGGAGAGGACAAGATGAAGTGGAGTAGTTTTAACAACAGGAAAGGTTAGCACAGCAGCGATGATGTGCACACTATTTGAAGACATTTCAAAAGTGGAGAGAATTAATACAATTAACTAGAGCCGGGAGACAAGTCAGTTAGAAAAGGGTTAACGTGGGGAGAACATATTGAAAGTAGAATATGTTCTGGAGGTACCGAGCTAATGTTCTCTTGGTTCCTTTTGACTCGCTCCATCTCTGGGGTACACACCACAGGGGTTCCCTTGGCTGAACTGTCTTTATACAACACCTACAGGACAGAAGCACAGCGCCCCGAGAGGCAAATCAAACACACTGAAACACACACAGTACACACACCTATAGGACTGCTTTCATAGACTTGGATTTACAAAAAACAGAAAACACGGACAAAGCAGTTTTCAGGGTTTCTCCAAAATTAAAGGTCCCCTATTTCACTGTTTTTCATCAATATATAGGTCTCAGATATATACAAAACATGTCTCTCGTGTCTCGCAGCATCCCATAATCCCCTCTGTTTCCAAAGTGCTGATTCTCTGTCTGTTACTTTAGATGAAAATAAGGAGCCCCTCCCCACGCCCCTCAGAGAGACATTTGGTTACAAAGAACTCAATGGTGCTCTAGGAGGAGATTCAGGTGATCAGGGGGGGGGGGGGGGGGGTTACCTTGGTTTCTGATTTGCTAATGGTTACTCAAGACAAAACATCGTTATGACATCATAAAGTGGCCAAAATCTGATCAGCTCATTTTCAGACAGGTTTTTATAGAAATGGATCAAAAAGAGAGAGAATCTTTGTTTTGTTTGTTTACACAGAGGGGACACATGTTGATGTAGAAGAGACATGAAGAAGAGGGGACACATGTTGATGTAGAAGAGACATGAAGAAGAGGGGACACATGTTGATGTAGAAGAGACATGAAGAAGAGGGGACACATGTTGATGTAGAAGAGACATGAAGAAGAGGGGACACATGTTGATGTAGAAGAGACATGAAGAAGAGGGGACACATGTTGATGTAGAACAGACATGAAGAGAGGGGACACATGTTGATGTAGAAGAGACATGAAGAAGAGGGGACACATGTTGATGTAGAAGAGACATGAAGAAGAGGGGACACATGTTGATGTAGAAGAGACATGAAGAAGAGGGGACACATGTTGATGTAGAAGAGACATGAAGAAGAGGGGACACATGTTGATGTAGAAGAGACATGAAGAAGAGGATTTTGCATAATAGGTGACCTTTAAATAATCTCAGAGATAAAAACTGCTTTTTATTTGACGTTTATTGCTTTATGATTATATTTAAGCAGCGTCTCAGAAATTGGTCCTACAGAGTGACTCATCTTGAGCCGGGGTCTCTCTGTAGAGGAAAGCAAACACACTCCTTACAATTCAGCAGGAGATTTAGTTTGTCGTTAGCCGTGAAGTAGAAACACACTCTGCAGAAAGAAAAGCTAGGCTGTGTGTTAGAAGATATGGTCAATTGGGGGAGGGGGCATCATAAACAAAAGAGGGGTTGATGGAAGAAGATTACAAGATGGAGGAAAAAAGAATAGATGGGTGAAAATGAAAGGATGCATTGGGGTAAAAGTGATGATGATGATGACGAAGATGGTGGTGATGAGGAAGATGATTGCAGCTCAGGAAAATGTAGAGGAGGGAGAAGTACTCAGAGTTTGTACTTGAGTAAAAGTACAAGTACTCAGAGCTTGTACTTGAGTAAAAGTACAAGTACTCAGAGCTTGTACTTGAGTAAAAGTAGAAGTACTCAGATCTTGTACTAGAGTAGAAGTACTCAGATCTTGTACTTGAGTAAAAGTACAAGTACTCAGAGCTTGTACTCGAGTAAAAGCAGAAGTACTCAGAGCTTGTACTTGAGTAAAAGTAGAAGTACTCAGAGCTTGTTCTTGATTAAAAGCAGAAGTACTCAGAGCTTGTACTTGAGTAAAAGTAGAAGTACTCAGACTTTGTACTTGAGTAAAAGTAGAAGTACTCAGACTTTGTACTTGAGTAAAAGTAGAAGTACTCAGATCTTGTACTTGAGTAAAAGTAGAAGTACTCAGATCTTGTTCTTGAGTAAAAGTAGAAGTACCAGAGTGTAGGAATACTCTGTTACAGTAAAAGCCCCGCATTCAAAATGTTCCTCAAGTGAAAGAATAAAAGTATTCTCATCTAAATATAGTTAAAGTAGCGACAGTAAAAGTAGTCGTTGTGCAGATTGGTCCATTTCAGAATAATATATATGATATGTTTTCTAATGATTGATCATGAAAGTGTTCTCAAAGCTGGTGAAGGTGCAGCTAGTTTGAATGACTTTGTATACTGCAGGGTAGCTGGTGGATTTACTCCAGGTGGAACTAAAGTCTGATTTAACACTTGATTAGATTTACCATCATTCATCCACATCTGTAAAGTAACTCAAGGTATTAAATACATCTAGTGGAGTAAAGGTACACCATGTACCTCTGAATTGTAGTGAACTAAAAGTACAAATTAGCATAAAATAGAAATACTCAAGTAAAGTGCAAGTACCTCAGTACAGTACTTGAGTAAATGTACTTTAAACCACTGGGAAACTATGACTAGGATGAAGATGGGGGGTGATGGGAGTGGGGGGGGGGGAGCAGCAGAGGATGGGAATTATCAATGAGCACTACTATCCACTCTCAACCGTTAGGAGCACACGTGGTTCGGGGTTTTTTGTTTTCTGCTACCGAGCTGATGTTCCTCTGGGTTTCTCGAACCCTCTTCACCTCTGGGAGGTCCGATATCGCCGTGCCTTGACCCAGAGAGTCCTTGTATTTAATCTACCCAACACACAGTGAGGGTAGAGTGGAGGAGAAAGTAACAAGGTCAGAAAAAGACAATTACAGGAGACAAAACACAGCACTGCAGACAGGAAACACGGATCAAAACACACTTTTTTTAACGCCCTGAGAAATGGTGGGAGGAAGTACTCAGATCTGGTACTTCAGTAAAAGTAGAAGTACTCAGATCTGGTACTTCAGTAAAAGTAGAAGTACTCAGATCTGGTACTTCAGTAAAAGTAGAAGTACTCAGATCTTGTACTTTAGTAAAAGTAGAAGTACCTGTGTAGGAATACTCTGTTACAAGTAAAAGTCCTGCATTCAAAATGTTACTCAAGTAAAAGTACAAAAGTATTAGCATCAAAATATAATTAAAGTACCAAAAGTAAAAGTTCTCATTCTGCAGATTGGTCCATTTCAGAATAATACATATGATATGTTTTGATTTATGTGATATTGCAAATTTTACTAAGTCTTATTTGAGTGTTGATTATATTTCACATCAATCCAAAGTAGAAGTACAAAGTGACAAAACATTTAAATACTCAAGAAAAGTGCCTCAAAGTGTACTTAAGGAAATCTACTTAGTTACTTTACTCCACTGGAAATGAAGAAGCAGGTTATGAGTGGAGTTCAGCCGACCCCATGATGTGTTATATCTGCGCGATGGGTTTAATATGAACATTACATTTCTGAGATCTAAGGGGAGTTTGTTATGACGGTGTTTAAAAGAGATGAAGTATGAGGGGCGGATGAAAGCAGGGTCACTCTGAGGAGTACCGTGCTAATGTTGTGCTGATTGCGTTTAACCCTCTCCATCTCGGGGGTCTCTGATACTGACGTGCCTTGTTCCACTCCTGTTTTGTATTGAATCTTTGAAATGAGACAACACATAGAAAGAGTCACATATGGTGGCAAGTAACACACTCAAAGGCAGGTTAGTGTTCAATTTAGGAGGAAATACTGGATGTTAACATAAAAAAACTCCAGGGAAAGGATTAATTTAGGGGAGAAATGGTGGGAAATTATGTTTTTGTCGTCAACCGAAGTTGGCAGACATAAGGAGTGAGATGGAGGAGGGGAAACCAGACTTTTAGACTAGAAGAGGGGGTTTCAGGGGAAATGTAAGGGGATAAGATAAGGGTCGTTGAAGTCCTTCTCCTCTACCAAGCTGATATTCTTCTGGGTTTCTCGGACCCTCTTCACCTCGGGCAGATCTGGTATGGACGTGCCTTGACCCAAAGAGTCCTTGTACTGAATCTGCCCATTGCAAAAGTTACACAGACACAGAGTAAGACAGGGACAAACAAACACAAGAAACAAAACACTTCTGACATCACAAATCACATCACATCACAAAAGTTACAGACGGAGACAAACAAACACAACAGGTCTGACATCTAAGAGCTGAGGAGAGTTGTTATGGTGTCTGAGGGAGATAAAGGGTGAGGAAGAGGGGAAGCAGGGTCACTCTGAGGAGTACCGTGCTAATGTTGTGCTGATTGCGTTTAACTCTCGCCATCTCGGGGGTCTCTGATACTGACGTGCCTTGTTCCACTCCTGTTTTGTATTGAATCTTTAAAAGGAGACACAGAGAGAGTCACACATGGTGGCAAGTAACACACACAAAGGCAGGTTAGGTTTTACTTTAAGGGGGTAAAAAAGGCCTTAAGAAAGTAGTTATAATCCTAAAGGTCCAGGGAAATGCAGATGTATTTAGGACGATATGAAGAAGTGGGCTTTATGTTTGTTGTGGAAAAATGAATTCAAGATTAAGTTGGAAAAAATGAGGGATTTGTGAAACTTAGTTAGGATGGAGGAGGGGAAACCAGGACTAAATAATGAGGAGGGTACAGTTTTCTAGCCTTTTAGACTACAAGGAGATGATATTAAGGGGATAAGATAAGGGTCGCTGAAGTAACACAGACACAGAGTAAGACAGAGACGAACAAACACAACACTTCTGACATCTAAGAGAGCGTAGGGAGAGTTGTTATGGCATGGTGTTTGAGGGAGATAAAGGCATAGGCGGATTTTGCGGGGGGGGCAGGGGGGGCATTGCCCCCCCTAGTGGCTGAAATATGATACAGCATTACTACGTTGAAAACTGTTCCAATACAAATATTTCGTATATCAATATTTTAATAAGATAGGACACTGGTTCATAATATTGTAGCGTGTTCAAGTAACCAAGGGATATCGTAGTTATCAAATAAGTATAAGATGTGCACAGTTATGATTTGCACTGTTGTTGGGTGGAGAGACCGCCCCTTCCATATGAGTGAGTGTGTACGGCGGGCATGAGGCGTGCATGACGGGACGAGTTGTGTTCGCGTGTGGAAAAGTCATACTCAGTGCGGTGAGCGCTGGCTTTATTGATACTGTATCCGTAGCACCCCACGCAATAGTTGGAACTGTGTACTGACGTCAGTAAAAAAGGTTTGCCCCCCCCCCAAGCGCAAATGTCAAACTCCGCCTATGGATAAAGGGTGAGGAAGAGGGGGAAGCAGGGTCACTCTGAGGAGTACCGTGCTAATGTTGTGCTGATTGCGTTTCACCCTCTCCATCTCGGGGGTCTCTGATACTGACGTGCCTTGTTCCACTCCTGTTTTGTATTGAATCTTTAAAAGGAGACAACACACAGAAAGAGTCACACATGGTGGCAACACACTCAAAGGCAGGTTAGGTTTTACTTTAAGGAGGAGGAAATGCCACAAAATCAGGAATTAAAATACAAAAATCCAGGGAAATGAAGATTTGTTTAGGAAGAAAAGGGGAAGGGGGCATTGTGTTTTTGTGGAAATATGAATTCAAGATACATAAAGTCAGTAAGTGGAGGGATTTATGGAATCTAATTAGGATGGAGGAGGGGAGACTAGGATTAAAAACCGTGTACGGTAACGTTTTCTAGACTTTTAGACTGTTCTATGAGAGGTCAGAGGGGGTTTTGGGGAATGATTTTAAGGGGATAAGATAAGCGTTGTTGAAGTCCTTCTCCTCTATACCAAGCTGATATTCTTCTGGGTTTCTCGGACCCTCTTCACCTCGGGCAGATCTGGTATGGACGTGCCTTGACCCAAAGAGTCCTTGTACTGAATCTGCCCATTGCAAAAGTGACACAGAGTAAGACAGAGACAAACAAAAGCACAGTACGGTAGACAGAACACACTGACGAAAATATAGTATGTTTTAGTGGTAGTTGGGTTGGTTGGTAATAAGGAGGATTGTGATATATATACGTTCTGCTTTCAAAATGGATGGTACTTCATTTAGTTGCAATGTAAATCCTACAGAGCCCTCAAAGTCCCGATAAAAAGACTCAAATGTGTCATGATGAATAACGATAAATATAGTCCCATATTCTATAGAAATAGGGTCCTAGTAGCACAAACAATGAACGACCCCAAAAGCAAACCAATGGACACAAAGTACTGTACTTGGACAGATTTGTAAAAAAACAAGTTTCTTCATCAATGTGTTTTTACAAAATGAATAACTCGCAATAAACCTGCAGTTTTTCATCCATTTCAATCCACATTGTCATCACTTTTTGGGTGAAATGTGTCATATTTAGCATATCAATTATCACTTTCTTGAGGTCCACAGTGACGTAGTAATGATCTAGATCTTAACTAGATCATCCTTGAATCGAACTGGACGTTTGTTTACGGAAAAATACAATTCAAATATAATATTTATAGTGCCTTCGTCTACAGTTACCACCAGTGCAGAGGCAAAACTAAATACTTGTGAACTTTGGGGGCCCGTAATTAGTAAGGAAATGTAATTAACAGTAAATGGCTAATTGAAGAGATTACATGTCGGGATATGTTATATTCCTGGTTATTCCTTAAGGAGTGAGTATGGAGGGAGGCTGGATGAAGTAGGGTCACTCTGAGGAGTACCGTGCTAATGTTGCGCTGGTTGCGTTTAACCCTCTCCATCTCGGGGGTCTCGGATAAGGATGTTCCTCCTCCCAAATCCTCTTTGTACTGAATCTTTACACAGATGAGGAATGAAAGTAGCAACCAGAAGTTAGCCTGATTTCAACTCTTGGTTAATGAGGAAAAGTGGGTTTGAATTCAAAGCTAAACCTGATTTATCGACACACACACACAGCAACAAAACAAACATATACATCAACATTTAAAGGACACAACAACACGGTATTTCACAACACACAAGCTCTGCTCTAAGAAATGTCACACTATAAGAAGTTAGTTGCTTGAATTAAAATGCAGAGTTTTCCACAAGGTTAAAAAAAATCTGTTTGGTCCAAAGATATTTGGGCTGCATATCAGGGTTTGTTAAAAAAAATATTAAGGGAACAAATCAAGAAAAATGTATTTTAAAAAGTGTTATTAGAAAAGATTAAGACAAAAATCTGATGGAGTAGATACCAAGCTGTAATTCTTTGTATTCTCTTTAGCACGGAGCATTTCAGGAGTGTCCTTTATAGTAGACACTTTGCCCTTTATGTTTTTATGGTCAATCTGGTACTGATACTACAGAGAGAAAAACAAAAGTTAACATGTTTTACAATCGGTCAAAATAAAAAAGAAGAAAACAGAAAACCAGAAGAGAAACAACTCGTCAATAAGAAGGAACACATCTACCTTAGTTTCTACACTGAGTACTAGACCGCTTTAACCCTCCTATTGTCTTCGTTTTCCCCTTACTTTGGTGTTCGCGGTCAAATTTGACCGGTCCTGTTTTAACTGCTATTACATTAACACAAAAACCATTAATCATCACCACATTTCATTTAACACCCTTTCAAACTGTACATATTGTATCAGACTACTGGTATACATGAACATCTGCAGTAAATATACAAAGAATAGACACTGAACATGTATTGCGTGTGCCAGGTGTGATCCATGTGGGGGATGGGCACATAAGAGCGGGAAATGTATCAAATTGTTCTGTGTGTGTGTGTGTGTTTGTGAGTGCCAGGTGTGATTCACATGGGGGGATGGGCACATAAGGGGGGGAACACATCTAGAGTATGTGTGTGTGTGTGTGTGTGTGTGTGTGTGTGTGTGTGTGTGTGTGTGTGTGTGTGTGTGTGAGGGTGTTTTATCTGATCCGGATGGTTACTAATTCCTTTTCTTTATGCAATCGAATGTAAAACAAAAAAGTTATGATTGATGAAAGTAGTAAATCGGTCAGATTTGACCCAAAGACAACAGGAGGGTTAAATACAAACACTGACTTTACAACTTTACAGAACATAATACATACGTATAAAGTATTGAAGATAATACTTTTAATCAGACATGTAGACACAGAGCCACAAGACTCTGGAAGAACCTCTGACTTCATCATACTCAGATACTCGCTGCGGCCCCAGTAGAAACAGGCTTATTAATTCATGCTTATATATATATTTTCTACTCACAGTGCTGAAGTTCTTCTGGTTCTCACGGACTCTCTGCATCTCTGGAGTGTCGAACACCGGCACATATTGAGACATGGTCTTCGAAGCCTCCTCTTTGTACTTTTTCTGTTGGGAAAAAACAAAAAGCCAAATTGAATTGTTTACTTAATCAAGCAAACGGATTTTAGAAAGAAAGGGAAGGTGAGATATTGGGTTAGGATTGTTCAAAACCTCTTGGTCAAGCTTGGGGTTTAGAAGAAGCTAATTGAAAGGAAAGTGGTACATATCCTGAGAATAAAGACAGATGAATCATATTTAGTAAAGACATGTTAATTAAAGGGAGAACTTATTTGAATAGCTTAGTTAGAATTGGGTCTAAGAGACATATTAATGGTTTAGAAGAATACATGGTTGTAGATAGCTGTTGGAGATCTATGGGAGAAAAGCAGAGTTAATAACTATCTGGTGTTGTATCAGATTTTAAATTCTGGTGGTGGAAGATAACTCCGTACCGAAGAGCATGCGGTGGTTCATTGGAACGCCATTTCCTTAAAAGTGGTCTCGACTTTTGAAAACACACATTCCTGTTCTCACCTTTTGCCTGAAACGATCCATTTTTAGTGCCATTCTCTATAAGCCCCCCTACCAAAAATGCCATGTCTTTTCTAAATATCTAGCAAAAAATATATATATACAGTATATATTATTAACCTGCATGTGACACCAGAGAGGAAGCTAGTTGGCCGTCTATTAAAACTGACTTCTTATTTCAGTTTGTGTTGTCAGATATGAAAATGTTTGTGCACAAACAATGAAAAGGGGAGTTTTTTTATGATATGCCCACTTTAAATTGGGGATTTAATGTACCTGGCTGATGATGTTCTTCATCTGCTGAGCATGGATGATCTCCGGGGTGTCGATGACACTCGTGAAGCTCGCCCTGTCCATCTCAGCGGTGTGTTTGTACTTATTCTGATGGACAGAAAACATCAGTCAACACCAGAGATGGCAAAAGTACACACATCCTTTACTCAAGTAGAAGTACAGATACTCGTGTTTAAAAATACTCTGGTAAAAGTAGAAGTACTGACTAAACTTCTTTACTCAAGTAAAAGTTTGACATAATTACTCTGTAGCTATGTTAGTTTGACAATAAAGAACCTTGAACCCTTGAAAAGTAAAGAAGTATGGGCTTTGAAATGTACTTCAGTAAAAAGTACCCATAGCTACCAGCTGTTTTAAAGAGTACCTGACCTCCCTTTATATTAATAGAACAATAATGTCATTGTTAGCTAATGAATGTTTCCATGCTGAACAACGGCAACATGACAACGTTTCCATTGGTCCCTCTTCTTTAGAGAAGACCAGGAAATGATGGATACACGGATCGTGTTCAAATCAATAGGCACGCAATGACTCTAAAGAATAATGATCACGAACCAAACACACATTCAGACTAAAGGAACCAGCTGTTTGGAAAATGAGAGAAGTAGAAAGTACAGGTATTTGAGTTCAACATGTAAGAAGTAGAAAGTACAGGTATTTGAGTTCAACATGTAAGAAGTAGAAAGTACAGGTATTTGTGTTCAACATGTAAGAAGTAGAAAGTACAGGTATTTGTGTTCAACATGTAAGAAGTAGAAAGTACAGGTATTTGTGTTCAACATGTAAGAAGTAGAAAGTACAGGTATTTGAGTTCAACATGTAAGAAGTAGAAAGTACAGGTATTTGTGTTCAACATGTAAGAAGTAAAAGTAAAAAGTCGTCAGAAAAATAAGTAGTGGAGTAAAGTACTGATACCAGAACAATGTACTTAAGTAGCCTACAGTAACGAAGTATTTGTACTCCACTACTTCCCATCTCTGCTCAACACAGACATACAAACACCAGATGTGCTCTCTGAAATGTTTTCTAAATATTCAGTCTGATTCCCACCTGACTGAGGATGTCAGTAGCGTTCTTCGCCCTCATGAAGTCAGGAGTGTCTGTCGCCAAAGCCATCATCCCCCTGCCCTTAATATCAGTTTCCAGCGACTTCTTGTACTCTCTCTGTAAATATAACAGGCAACAAAGTGTTACATAAAAGCTCTGTGTTTGCAAAAAGCAGATATGAAAGTGTTACTCATTCACACTCAGTGGGGCTGCAAAACCAAAAGTCTAGGGGAATGGTGAATAAAGAAGAGTTAGAGGCAATTAGGATTTTTAAAAAGGTCAATTGGACAGCAGATTGGGTGTCCCACTCAAAACTGGAGGAAAAAAGGAGTTAAGGACAGTGTGTTAAAGCAGGATTAGGCATTTTAAATAAACTCATGTGGTTTTTTTTATAGACATGCTTTTATTTTGAAGGAGAGGTAGCGCTGTTGATAGGAAGTTGTTGTTGCTATGGAAACAACGTGACGGAGATTAACCGAGAAAAAGTCATATCTACATATAAAGACGGAGAAAGTAAACGATAACATTTATGGTTAAGTATTAGCACCCCCCGAAGAGGCACAAGCTCTTACGTTGATATTGGAGAATTCAATCAATTCAATTTGGCAGCCGCAGTACAGCGCGGCAACAACAACAACGAAAACAAATCCGAATAACGAAATTGAAACCCGAATATTACTCCAACGAACGAATATTCGGATATTCGGGTACAGTCCTAAAAAGCACAGAGAGCATATCTCAACAAATAATGAACTTCAGTTGAAGATAGGCTTTGATGCAATCTTGATCAAAACATTTTATTACTATATTTTACAATAGATTAGCATTTGTCTGGCTTCCTCTGTATTGCAGGTGCTTGTCTATCTACGTACATGTGCTGTGAATTGAGAAAAAGTACTTTCATAAAAAACTAACTATGCTTTGAATCGATTTAAAGTTGACTTTTGAAATGTTTACAACACATGAGTATAAGAGAACATCGTGGGAACATCAAACAGGGTGAAGGTGCATTTCAAGAAGAGAACATTTGATGGAAATAAAAGAAAAGGAGTGTGCTGGGAAAGTTAGTGAAGTCATGAAGCGAAGGGGTCAAACCCAGCAGTCACCCTTTTTAGTGTGAGGGTGAAGCTTAGTTAAGAGGAAAGGGTTCAGCAGATGGATTGTGGGAAGGCACTCGTTGAGAGACTGTCTCCATCTCCTCTCAGTCGGTCGTACCTCACTTAGGATATGAGTGGCATTCCTTGCTCTCAAAAGCTCCGGAGTTTCCTCCAGTAAAGTTAGCCCTTTACCCTTCACTCCCTCTTCTAGATCCCTCCTGTACTCTTTCTACAGGACGGAAGAAGAACAGAGACAATGCGAGAAGGGCAAACAGGCAGGCCAGGCCGAAGCATACAGACAGACAGAACAGAGCTCAAAGTCACCACACTTCCTGATAGAAACAAAGCTTAAGCTGCAATAGATTAGGTCTAATTTATCATTCTTAAACAGTGAATATTGTATTGGAGATATTGGTGACTTTGGCAAGAAACCTGATCAAAGAAAATGTGAACCACATTTTGTCGTACAGACGATGAAACAAAAACAACAACAGCATTTCACTTTCATTGAATGATGTGATTGCATGCATAACATTAAGCTGTTAGTCGTCTTCTGATTGGGAAATTAGGATAACAAGATGCAAATGGACACACATTTAACACCAACAATACTATACTATGGATACTATGGATACTATGGATACTATGGATAGAGATAAAATAAATTGATGAATTAAACGGACCCATTTTTGTATTTAGTGGTTCTACTGTTCAAAAAGCTCTTCTCATACTGACTGTGCTGCAGCACCTCTTTTCACCCTCTGTCTGAAACCAGAGCCCAGTCTGCTCTGATTGGTTAGCTGGCCGGCTCTGTTGTGATTGGTCAACTACTTAGACTTGTCCCGCCCCTTAGCCTATCACGTACAATGTGTTGGAGAGCTAGCCAATAGAAGCGCAAGTGGTATATAGGAATGTCACTATCTTACGAAACAAAAAAACTGAATTTTCCTGAATACAAGTTGGAGTCAAAAACAAAATGATTTTAGCCTTTGAAGACCATTTACATGCACTAAAATCTATACAACACACTGCAGGAAATGGAAAATCCTAAAAAAGCCTAATTGGGCCTCTTTAAAGCTGTGCAGTGAATCATGCAAACAAACTAAAACCTAACAGCGGGATGAAGCTGCAAGAAGTCAAGAAAAAAGGAAGCACTCGTAGGATTAAATAGTAACAAGTGTTGGAAATGAAGAGGGGCCGTGGTTGTGATACAGTCTTAGTATGATTATAAAGAATGGGTGAGCTTGTCAGGAACAAGTCGTCCTTTAGTTACCTCGCTCATTATTTGGGTGGCGTGCCTGACATGTGTCATGGCAGGAGTCACCTCGAGCGATGAGAGGTTTCTGCCCCTCATGTTCTCCTCAAAGTCCTTCTTATAGTCTTTCTATTGGCAGCAAAGACAAGGGACAGACAGACAGAGCTTACAACATGCAGCAGTGCAGGTTCACAATGCAGAAGTTACCTCTCTCTGGTCAGCAACGCCGACCATACGATGATACCAAATCCCGTATTAGAAGTCTTTAGTACTTGTGCTTGTGTACGAGTGCATTTGTAGCAGATCTAAATCCATAGGTGGGCGCTTAACTTCCTGGTTTATTGATCTTGCTGATTTATTATAAGCATATCTGCCCATCTTTACGTCTCTAAGTTCATCTGGAATTCATTGATCTGAACATAGTTGCACACATATATTTGCATTTCATATATTTACCATTCCACCAGGGCTGCAGACTAAGAAATTAAACCGTTATTCTCTAATATGTGTACCCAGTTTCGAGCCACCATAGTGATTTAGTTGTAACAACACAAACATTCGGACTAACTGGACCTGAAGGGGATTTTTATCATTTGTTATGTGTTCTGGCCTCATTTACAAGCAAAGAACATGTCTCAATCATTGAAAAATGTACGTTTAACGTCACCTCCAACTGTTTATTTTACACCAAAATGATCTTTCAATATACGCAATGTACATGTTCTCTTAATGTATATCCATGGCCTACAAATGAACAATAATAACGCCTATTTCTGAGTGCCAAAATCCTGGAAGGGCCCCCACGTGACGCCGGGTCTGAGTGTAGGAGGTGTTTAATGTCAGGAAAGCAGCTCTAAAGTTTGAACTAATTAAATTATCAGTAGGAATCTTTATAAACAAAGACAAACCTATACTTTACCTTTGCCACTGCTGCATCCTGGGAGTAACTATAAGCACTCTCAACGTATATACACAGTATTAGAAGACAACAAAATGCCTGCATTGCATACATTTAAAAACATTTACACTGCCTTCTCCCAGTTTATTTAAGGTATAAGAAATGGCGAGGGACTAAATGTATCGTGTCTAAAATCAACATTGTCCCTAATATCCACTGAAACAACATCTTGATTAAATAAACGGGCAATGAAGGCACTGTAAATGTTTTTCCAAACGTTCGTCTAACTTAAAACATTAGCGGGACATTCAACAAGCTGTGGCGTATCATAATTTAAAGACTCATCACGATACAAGTTAATATATACTGTACAGCAGCAGGCATTCAGGAGTCTCCAGACTGAGAGAGAAGCCTGTCAAATGAAGTGTGTTATATCCATTTGAACCACAGAAGAGACAGATTGTTTACCTGGCTCTGCATGTGCTGAGACTCCTTATTCGTCACATATGTCGGCGTCTCAAAGTCCAGCATGGCCTTTCCCTTCTCCTTCTCATACTTCTCCTTGTACTTCACCTGGACAGCAGCACATATAACGGAGACACATAGTATAAGTTAGGGGTTGCATTCATTTCAGTATGCTACAAATACCGCCTTGCCTGAAAGCGTGAAATACATTTAAATAGATAAATATCTCAAAAATGAATACGAGTTTAACGATGTGAAGAAATATCGTGATAAGGCATTTTTTCTATGATTTTATAATTGAATCTTATACCGAAAAGGCATTATTTGGGAACTTGTGGTTACCAGACATTATGAAGTCAAAAACATGACACCATAAAATGCAAAATGGGTAAACAGTAACAGTAAACATACACTAAGTTAATGATACAGCTTGCAAACCACTAGTATTGTCCTTTAAAGAATGAGAACACGTTTAAAAAAATGATTAAATCAGTCTGTAATCGGCACCTTTAGACGTTTAAATGATAAGAAATCTTGTTTGAGTTGCAGGACTTTGAGTTGTGTCTCATTTCAAATGCCTTTCTTATTAATGTATTGTATATGTAAGGGAACATATGCAATGTGACACTCAAATGTTACCATGTATTATATCAGTATACATTTTTGCGTGTTGCCAAGCTAGCAACTTCAATTATTAACACATATGTGCAAAAACCCTCTTCTGTGTGTGCAGGAATTGAAGCTATCGCAATTTCTTTGACAGTGGACATTGTAAACAGTTTGAACCCACAGCAGTGTTTTTTATTTTGGGAGGGAGGGGTGTTTGTTGCCCCCCCTAAAGTCAGTTTCACTTACGTTGCTCTGGAGCTCAGTGGCCTCCTTGTGATGAAGCGATTCTGGTGTGTCAGCAATCATATGGTAGTGACCCTTACTCTCCTCAAATTTCTTCTTGTAGCAGTACTAAGAGGGGGGGGGGGTTCCCAATCAAGTAAAACAGCTCAGTACAGGAAGTGGGGGAAAAAGCGTTTTGTCTGCCGTTTACTCCCATCCATTACATAGTTACAATAAAGTCTCATATTTAATGACAGAAAGAAATAGTAGAATTACAACTTCAAAAAAGAACAATGTCAAAATACATGACATGCTGAGAAAACAATGAGGGAGACTCAGGATGGAAGTTAGGGCTGCACAGTGTGAAAAAAACGACTTTTGCAATATAATTCCCAAAGAGATTTTTGCGTCATTATTATCCATAAAAAATCTATTAAATGGTGTGATTTTAACATAATCTGCACGAAACAAACATTTGTTTAAAAGTCTGTCGAATACACTTTGTGACATATCACAATACTTAATCCGAAATTGTATTTTTACATATTTTTACAATAACTTTACCTCCTGCGATTGGGATTTTCCACTAAGCCATATAGAATTTCTGTTAATTGTGCAGCCCTAAAAGGTAGTTAACTATATTATGAATGGTCGATAATCAATGGAGGAAGAGGGGGGATTGTGTTAAGTGATCATTAATGAGAGTTTGGTACAAACTACAGGAGGAAAAACACGAAATGGGAGGAGTAAAGGAGTTTAGATTAAAAGGAAAGGGATAGTATGGGAGGTTCAAAAGGTAAAAAGGGTGAGAAGGGTCACTACCAGATGAGGTCAGAGGTCAGAGGATGTTTAGGAGATGGAGTTAAGTTCATGAGATGCATGTAGACGGTTAATGTGCCGTGAGGTGATGGAAACACTGAGTTCAGACACGTTTCAGTGCAGAGGAAACCAGAGATGGCAAAAGTACACGCATCCTTTACTCAAGTAGAAGTACAGATACTGGTGTTTAAAAATACTCTGGTACAAGTAGAAGTACTGACTAAACTTCTTTACTCAAGTCAAAGTAAAGTGGGCTTTGTAATGTACTTCAGTAAAAAGTACCCATAACTAGCAGCTGCTTTAAAGAGTACCTGACCTCCCTTTATATTAATAGAACAATAATGTCATTGTTAGCTAATGAATGTTTCCATGCTGAACAACGGCAACATGACAACGTTTCCATTGGTCCCTCTTCTTTAGAGAAGACCAGGAAATGATGGATACACGGATCGTGTTCAAATCAATAGGCACGCAATGACTCTAAAGAATAATGATCACGCATCAAACACACATTCAGACTAAAGGAACCAGCTGTTTGTAAAATGAGAGAAGTAGAAAGTACAAGTATTTGAGTTCAACATGTAAGAAGTAGAAAGTACAGGTATTTGAGTTCAACATGTAAGAAGTTGAAAGTACAGGTATTTGTGTTCAACATGTAAGAAGTAGAAAGTACAGGTATTTGTGTTCAACATGTAAGAAGTAGAAAGTACAGGTATTTGAGTTCAACATGTAAGAAGTAGAAAGTAAAGGTATTTGTGTTCAACATGTAAGAAGTAGAAAGTAAAGGTATTTGTGTTCAACATGTAAGAAGTAGAAAGTACAGGTATTTGTGTTCAACATGTAAGAAGTAGAAAGTACAGGTATTTGGGTTCAACATGTAAGAAGTAGAAAGTACAGGTATTTGGGTTCAACATGTAAGATTTAGAAAGTAAAGGTATTTGTGTTCAACATGTAAGAAGTAGAAAGTAAAGGTATTTGTGTTCAACATGTAAGAAGTAGAAAGTACAGGTATTTGTGTTCAACATGTAAGAAGTAGAAAGTACAGGTATTTGTGTTCAACATGTAAGAAGTAGAAAGTACAGGTATCAACATGTAAGAAGTAGAAAGTACAGGTATTTGTGTTCAACATGTAAGAAGTAGAAAGTACAGGTATTTGTGTTCAACATGTAAGAAGTAGAAAGTACAGGTATTTGTGTTCAACATGTAAGAAGTAGAAAGTACAGGTATTTGGGTTCAACATGTAAGAAGTAGAAAGTACAGGTATTTGGGTTCAACATGTAAGAAGTAGAAAGTACAGGTATTTGGGTTCAACATGTAAGAAGTAGAAAGTAAAGGTATTTGTGTTCAAACTACTTATTGATCTGACGACTTTTTACTTTGACTTCTTACATAGAAGTCAAAGTAAAAAGTCGTCAGATCAATAAGTAGTGGAGTAAAGTATTGATACCAGAAAAATGTGTACTTAAGTACAGTAACGAAGTATTTGTACTCCACTACTTCCCACCTCTGGCGGAAACACTGAACTGAACTCATGCAGATGCTTCCTGGGTTTTGGGGTTTGGGGGTTTTGGGGGGGGGGGGGGGGGGTGAGAGGGTTAGAGGAGGGTGGGTCTTACGGTGCTGGACAGTTTGCTGGTGCTCAGGTTGTGCTGCATGGACAGAGACTCCGCCATGTCGGTCACAGGCTTGTGGAGCTTCTTCAAGTCTGTCTTGTACTTCACCTGCAGACAGAGTTAGCAGACATTATAATAACAATAACTCAATATGGGGTTTCTTTGTATTTGGTATGTAGGGTAATGTCTTCAGATTATGGAAGAAAGTGAGTGAATACTTGGTATAAAGATAAAGGCTTTTGTTTTATAAAATGTAGGAGTACAATTAATAAATTAGGAGTTTCCAGTTTTCTACTAGTGGTAGTAAAAGTTAATGAAAGATCTAAAGAATTACGGAGAAATAAACTTTGATATTCTCTGAGAAAAAATGTATTTAGTTTAGTTATTTTTTTCGAGTGTAAACCCAAACCAAAGAAAATACAAATGAAACAAAAGATGATACAGACATGATACAGTACTATACAAATGAATGCAATAACAAAACGAAATATTTAATTAATAATTGAATAATCTGTAGTATCATTGTCTGATATCAATAAACAACAAAGCTTTAGCTAATTACACGTCCGAAATTGAATTTTTCTGTCTTACATTTTTGCATTTTTTCAGGTAAATGTATAATTTAAATGTCAGAGATTATCTGAGTTTTTTTTCCTGTTAATTTACAAAAATGCCCTAAATCTGAATTCATTATTTTGTAAAACATTGATATTGTTAATAATTTTAATAACATTTTACGGGAAAAAAACGTTGACTATATTAAGGTTATACATTTACAAAAAAAAAGTCATACATTTAGGAGAAATACACTTGAATATTCTCTTAGATTTCAAATTCAAGTCAACTTGTTTCACTACTCTAACCCGTGTCTTGGTGTGATTGACAGAATAAGGGCCGTGTACAAAAAAATGAAACAGATTGATGCACTCACCTCACTAGCCAGCACGGTGGCTTCCTTCAGCGTCTGGTAAATCTTACTGTTCTGCAGGTCATACTGCTGTTTCCTTCCCTTCATCTCCTTGTCAAACTTCTCCTTGTATTTCAACTATTAGAGGCGGATAGATGTTTAAAGTCAGCGTAGGAGGTGACAGATTTAAAAACACAAAACCAGCGGAATATTGACAGACTCCATCCCACTGAAAACATTTCAAAAGACAACAAAAAGTGTATAAAAAGGGACTCAGCTTCCTTTCTTTTTAAAGGGTTTGCTTTTCAATATTAACACTCCAATTGTATCCCTTGTTATACACGGGAAAAACGACAGTGTTTCCTATAAACATGTGGTTCTCATGCATGAAGACATTTCCCCTTTTGGTTTCAGAAATCCTCGTCTCTATGGGTGTGTTCACATCCGCAGTTTGGTTTCAGAGAGAAGAGATCACCCTACTTAGTATTTGTTTCAAACAACAGAAAGCGATCACACGAGAGGTGCTTCTGAATAAAACCAAACCGGTCGTCTGTGGAGACATCCAGAGACTTTGTTTCTAGCGTCTGAGCTGAGGTTGGCTACAGTTCACACTAGAAAGCATCTCAAATGAGTCTCAAGGGACAATTTGTAAACTTCAAGTCTCTAATCGGACCACCTAAGATGCAGTGTGAACAAAGCCTAATTCAGCTTGTGAGAAACATAAATAGTGTTTCAGAGGACGCCTGAATTGTTCTCCGGATAGACGGTGACACAAATCAGTATCCTTAAAACAATGTCTTAGATAAAACATGTGTAAATCCAGCAGAAAAACACAATTAAATTAAGACTTTTGTAAACTTGAACCCACGTTTAATACATTTCAAACTGCCCTCTTGGTTCCAGATCAAAACGTAGGATATTGTGCATGGGGACTACTGGATTAACACATATTTCGTGGACTAATTGAGATCTTAAAATGTGGAACAAAGATACAGTAGGTGTACAGTAGTGCTACCAGTGCAACAAATGCAGTGATGACACACTTCACAGCTTATGGGGGAAACAAAAGTGCAGAGGGTGCAGAGAAAGCCAAAAAACAACGAGGTGGACATGAAGTGAACAGAAAGACAAGAGGGGACAGACAGAGAGTAGCAGCCCGTCAGGTTCTGGGCATGAACCTCCTTACATCACTAGTCACGGCACTCATTTTCTTAATGTGGCGCATCTGGGGGGTATCATAGGAAGCTGCTCCATGGGAGGAGGGCTTGGCCTCCACCTACAAAGCGCAGTGAGATGGAGGGATGAGAAACACACAGACCAGGACGGTATGGAAGAGGAAAGAGATGAGGAATAGAAGTGAAGAAGGATGGAGGGAGAGGACAGGTTTAAAGATGGAGGACATGTACAATGAGATGAGCAGTTACACATGTACTTTCATGGAGTCACAACGACAGATTAACACATATATAAATACTGCAGGGTGGCAGAGAAAGCGCTCGTTAAGTTCGCAAAGCTTTACCTCGGCATTACTAGTGGGCAAATATTAGCATATGGAGGCTAACATGACACCCAGACGGAAGATCTCTGCTCGGGTTAAAGGGCTTCCTTCTGTGATGCAAATGATGGTATTAAAGCTTTAATAAATCCTAATGTATGAGTTTAATAATAATGAAATGCAACTTTTAACAAAGTGGGATCCTGAAAGATGACAGATGTTATACTGTGATGATGCTATGTGTGAGAAGAACAGGTGGTGTGTGTTCAAGTGTTTTATGACTACAGGAAGAGATGGAGGAAGATAAACAAGTTGCCTTGTATGGCTTCCTGTGGAGAGGGTCATATAATGAATGTAAAATGTTCCCAGGTTGTGTTTTGTGTGACCTGTTTTATTGATGCTTTGATGTTTCCCTATAAGAGTCTCTCAGGAGGATTAAAACAGCAGCTCTAACAACTCTCTAAGTTGCAAAGACGCAAACATTTTTTATAATTAAATAACCAAGATATATGAAGGGAAATAGTGGGAATGCAGCGTCCCAGGGTTTCATTGGGCAGATGGTTGTACCTGGCTGGTCAGCTTGGACACCTCAGTGGCCAGAGCGATGTCTGGGCGGTGCGCCAGCGATCCTCCACGGCTGGCCGCCTCACGGGCCTTATCACGGTAACCAACCTGGTGACAACAAAACCAAGTATCAAGAATCAGTGGACAAGTAGAGGAGCTACAGCGGGGGTCTTTACTGTTGATTGCTGACATTAATCCGGTCCGGTTTTTAGAGTTATTCAGCAGAATTACAGAAACACGACTCATACAACGTCCATAAAACTCGGTGGAAGGGTGTAGCATGAGCCAAGGAACACCTCAGTTTTCACTTATGAAAAAGGCCTGTTGTATTTGCTCTTATAGGGATTTGAGTTGTTGTTGTGGCTTCAACATAAATCTGGCTTCATAGATGGTGGGCTTATACTTAGGTATTGTGATGTTGATATACAGATATAGACGATTCATGTGAAGACATATCACAATAGGAATACATATGTAATAATATTGTGTAATAGTTCTTCCTTTACTGTTCTCCCTCTGTCTCCTTCCACACACAAATGAGAGTAATTCATTTGTCAAAAGAGATAAAACACAACAATATATCTTTCTTAAAATATTTTTGCCATAATAATCGTAAAGTAAACATCTGGGTTTGTAATTATTAAAGTTTAGGGAATATATTAGGATTTAATTCTTCATGGTTAACCGTGGTAGTGAATGAACCTTGTGCAGAATGAGATTTAGCTTATTTCTGCCTTTCTATGTGCAGCTTTAAAGGCCCCCTATTATACTGTTCTTCATCAGTATATCACAGGTCTCAGATATATACAGAGCCTGTCTCTGATTGGCTGAAACACCAAACAGATCATTGCAGCATTACCCATAATCCCCTGTGCTTCAGCCCTGTTTCCAAAGTGCTGATTTTCTGTCTGTTACTTTAGATGAAAAAAAGGAGCCCCTCCCCACGCCCCTCTGAGAGAGATTTGGTTACAAAGAACTCAATGGTGCTCTAGGAGGAGATTCAGGTGATAAGGTGGGGGGGGGGGGGGGTTACCTTGGTTGCTGATTGGCTAATGGTTACACAAGACAAAACATCGTTATGACATCATAAAGTGGCCAAAATCTGATCAGCTCATTTTCAGACAGGTTTTTATAGAAATGGATCAAAAAGAGAGAGAATCTTTGTTCCTGAAACTTTCAGAGTCTCTTTCCACAGAGGGGACACATGTTGATGTAGAAGAGACATGAAGAAGAGGAGACACATGTTGATGTAGAAGAGACATGAAGAAGAGGGGACACATGTTGATGTAGAAGAGACATGAAGAAGAGGGGACACATGGTGATATAGAAGAGACATGAAGAAGAGGGGACACATGTTGATGTAGAAGAGACATGAAGAAGAGGGGACACATGTTGATATAGAAGAGACATGAAGAAGAGGGGACACATGTTGATGTAGAAGAGACATGAAGAAGAGGGGACACATGTTGATGTAGAAGAGACATGAAGAAGAGGGACACATGTTGATGTAGAAGAGACATGAAGAAGAGGGGACACATGTTGATGTAGAAGAGACATGAAGAAGAGGGGACACATGTTGATGTAGAAGAGACATGAAGAAGAGGGGACACATGTTGATGTAGAAGAGACATGAAGAAGAGGGGACACATGTTGATGTAGAAGAGACATGGAGAAGAGGGGACACATGTTGATGTAGAAGAGACATGAAGAAGAGGGGACACATGTTGATGTAGAAGAGACATGAAGAAGAGGGGGACACATGTTGATGTAGAAGAGACATGAAGAAGAGGGGACACATGTTGATGTAGAAGAGACATGAGAAGAGGGGACCATGTTGATGTAGAAGAGACATGAAGAAGAGGGGACACATGTTGATGTAGAAGAGACATGAAGAAGAGGGGACACATGTTGATGTAGAAGAGACATGAAGAAGAGGGGGACACATGTTGATGTAGAAGAGACATGGAGAAGAGGGACACATGTTGATGTAGAAGAGACATGAAGAAGAGGGGACACATGTTTGATGTAGAAGAGACATGAAGAAGAGGGGACACATGGTGATGTAGAAGAGACATGAAGAAGAGGGGACACATGGTGATGTAGAAGAGACATGAAGAAGAGGGGACACATGGTGATGTAGAAGAGACATGAAGAAGAGGGGACACATGTTGATGTAGAAGAGACATGAAGAAGAGGGGACACATGTTGATGTAGAAGAGACATGAAGAAGAGGGGACACATGTTGATGTAGAAGAGACATGAAGAAGAGGGGACACATGTTGATGTAGAAGAGACATGAAGAAGAGGGGACACATGTTGATGTAGAAGAGACATGAAGAAGAGGGGACACATGTTGATGTAAAAGAGACATGGAGAAGAGGGGACACATGTTGATGTAGAAGAGACATGAAGAAGAGGGGACACATGTTGATGTAGAAGAGACATGAAGAAGAGGGGACACATGTTGATATAGAAGAGACATGAAGAAGAGGGGACACATGTTGATGTAGAAGAGACATGAAGAAGAGGGGACACATGTTGATGTAGAAGAGACATGAAGAAGAGGGGACACATGTTGATGTAGAAGAGGACATGAAGAAGAGGGGACACATGTTGATGTAGAAGAGACATGGAGAAGAGGGGACACATGTTGATGTAGAAGAGACATGAAGAAGAGGGGACACATGTTGATGTAGAAGAGACATGAAGAAGAGGGGACACATGTTGATGTAGAAGAGACATGAAGAAGAGGAGACACATGTTGATGTAGAAGAGACATGAAGAAGAGGGGACACATGTTTGATGTAGAAGAGACATGGAGAAGAGGGGACACATGTTGATGTAGAAGAGACATGAAGAAGAGGGGACACATGTTGATGTAGAAGAGACATGAAGAAGAGGGGACACATGTTGATGTAGAAGAGACATGAAGAAGAGGGGACACATGTTGATGTAGAAGAGACATGAAGAAGAGGGGACACATGTTGATGTAGAAGAGACATGAAGAAGAGGGGACACATGTTGATGTAGAAGAGACCATGAAGAAGAGGAGACACATGTTGATGTAGAAGAGACATGAAGAAGAGGGGGACACATGTTGATGTAGAAGAGACATGAAGAAGAGGGGACACATGTTTGATGTAGAAGAGACATGAAGAAGAGGGGACACATGTTGATGTAGAAGAGACATGAAGAAGAGGGGACACATGTTGATGTAGAAGAGACATGAAGGAAGAGGGGACACATGTTGATGTAGAAGAGACATGAAGAAGAGGGGACACATGTTGATGTAGAAAGAGACATGAAGAAGAGGGGACACATGTTGATGTAGAAGAGACATGGAGAAGAGGGGACACATGTTGATGTAGAAGAGACATGAAGAAGAGGGGACACATGTTGATGTAGAAGAGACATGAAGAAGAGGGGACACATGTTGATGTAGAAGAGACATGAAGAAGAGGAGACACATGTTGATGTAGAAGAGACATGAAGAAGAGGGGACACATGTTGATGTAGAAGAGACATGGAGAAGAGGGGACACATGTTGATGTAGTAGAAGAGACATGGAGAAGAGGGGACACATGTTGATGTAGAAAGAGACATGAAGAAGAGGGGACACATGGTGATGTAGAAGAGACATGGAGAAGAGGGGACACATGTTGATTGTAGAAGAGACATGAAGAAGAGGGGACACATGTTGATGTAGAAGAGACATGAAGAAGAGGGGACACATGTTGATGTAGAAGAGACATGAAGAAGAGGAGACACATGTTGATGTAGAAGAGACATGAAGAAGAGGAGACACATGTTGATGTAGAAGAGACATGAAGAAGAGGGGACACATGTTGATGTAGAAGAGACATGGAGAAGAGGGGGACACATGTTGATGTAGAAGAGACATGAAGAAGAGGGGACACATGTTGATGTAGAAGAGACATGAAGAAGAGGGGACACATGTTGATGTAGAAGAGACATGAAGAAGAGGGGACACATGTTGATGTAGAAGAGACATGAAGAAGAGGGGACACATGTTGATGTAGAAGAGACATGAAGAAGAGGGGACACATGTTGATGTAGAAGAGACATGAAGAAGAGGAGACACATGTTGATGTAGAAGAGACATGAAGAAGAGGGGACACATGTTGATGTAGAAGAGACATGAAGAAGAGGGGACACATGTTGATGTAGAAGAGACATGAAGAAGAGGGGACACATGTTGATGTAGAAGAGACATGAAGAAGAGGTGGACACATGTTGATGTAGACGAGACATGAAGAAGAGGGGACACATGTTGATGTAGAAGAGACATGAAGAAGAGGGGACACATGTTGATGTAGAAGAGACATGAAGAAGAGGGGACACATGTTGATGTAGAAGAGACATGGAGAAGAGGGGACACATGTTGATGTAGAAGAGACATGAAGAAGAGGGGGACACATGTTGATGTAGAAGAGACATGAAGAAGAGGGGACACATGTTGATGTAGAAGAGACATGAAGAAGAGGAGACACATGTTGATGTAGAAGAAGACATGAGAAGAGGGGACACATGTTGATGTAGAAGAGACATGGAGAAGAGGGGACACATGTTGATGTAGAAGAGACATGAAGAAGAGGGGACACATGTTGATGTAGAAGAGACATGAAGAAGAGGGGACACATGTTGATGTAGAAGAGACATGAAGAAGAGGGGACACATGTTGATGTAGAAGAGACATGGAGAAGAGGGGACACATGTTGATGTAGAAGAGACATGAAGAAGAGGGGACACATGTTGATGTAGAAGAGACATGAAGAAGAGGGGACACATGTTGATGTAGAAGAGACATGAAGAAGAGGAGACACATGTTGATGTAGAAGAGACATGAAGAAGAGGGGACACATGCTGATGTAGAAGAGACATGAAGAAGAGGGGACACATGTTGATGTAGAAGAGACATGAAGAAGAGGAGACACATGTTGATGTAGAAGAGACACGAAGAAGAGGGGACACATGCTGATGTAGAAGAGACATGGAGAAGAGGAGACACATGTTGATGTAGAGGAGACATGAAGAAGAGGGGACACATGTTGATGTAGAAGAGACATGAAGAAGAGGGGACACATGGTGATGTAGAAGAGACATGAAGAAGAGGAGACACATGTTGATGTAGAAGAGACATGGAGAAGAGGGGACACATGGTGATGTAGAAGAGACATGAAGAAGAGGAGACACATGTTGATGTAGAAGAGACATGAAGAAGAGGGGACACATGTTGATGTAGAAGAGACATGAAGAAGAGGGGACACATGTTGATGTAGAAGAGACATGGAGAAGAGGGGACACATGTTGATGTAGAAGAGACATGAAGAAGAGGGGACACATGTTGATGAAGAAGAGACATGAAGAAGAGGGGACACATGTTGATGTAGAAGAGACATGAAGAAGAGGGGACACATGTTGATGTAGAAGAGACATGAAGAAGAGGGGACACATGTTGATGTAGAAGAGACATGAAGAAGAGGGGACACATGTTGATGTAGAAGAGACATGAAGAAGAGGGGACACATGCTGATGTAGAAGAGACATGAAGAAGAGGGGACACATGCTGATGTAGAAGAGACATGAAGAAGAGGGGACACATGCTGATGTAGAAGAGACATGAAGAAGAGGGGACACATGTTGATGTAGAAGAGACATGAAGAAGAGGGGACACATGTTGATGTAGAAGAGGGGACACATGTTGATGTAGAAGAGACATGAACAAGTGGATTTTGCACAATAGGTGACCTTTAAGTATTTAACCTACAGTACATGTTCATTAAATTGCTGCTTACTTCACTGATCAGCTTGGCAGCCTGGGTCGCCTTCCTGATGTCGGGACGGTCGGCCACACTCGTGTAGTGCAGGTTGGCTTTGGCATCCTTCTTGTATTGAATCTGAAGGGTTAGGAAGGCAGCACATCAGACACAATACAACTATGCACCAGAAAATGTGAAAGGATTTGAAACATGAAGATTCATCCCACTAAGACTGTTAAACACCGGAACGTTTGAAAGAACATCCATAACATTCATCTGTTTGCAACTTGTATCAATATTCCAATTACTTGTATAAAGAATATTCTGCACTATTTCTATTCTATTTTATTTGTATTTACTTGCACTATTTTATCAGTTTTATCGTGTTGCACTGTTGGAGCCTGTGACCTCAGATTTTCATTGATATATCTACACTGTAGCTAAGTAAGTAAGCAAGTAAAATGTATTTATAAAGCGCTTTTCACAGTCAGTCACAAAGTGCTGGAGAAAGCATTCAAACATCACATGAATGAAGAAGTGCTAAAAACACAATACACAATAATGTACACATGATTAATAATAAAAGCCTTGAATCTTGAAATGCTGTCCATAAAATGTTATTTAGCACTTTTGGGGATTACTATTTTGTTGATTTAAAATGTTCTTACATCATGTATGAGCGTTTTCAGTCTGTGGCTATAAGTATGGTTTTATTGTCTCGTGCTTTTACATTAGTTTTTTTGTCCTATGGGTTTTTTGGATTACTCACGTTGCTCTGGCTCTTGGCGACTCCCATGGCGTGCTGAACTTCAGGTGGAACGACCATGTTGTTGTAAACAGACTTGCCCTTATCCTTCTCAAACTTCGCTTTGTACAGTTTCTGCAAGGAAGGAAAGGAATATGAATGAATGAATGAATGAATGTAGGTAGGTAGGTAGGTAGGTAGGTAGGTAGGTAGGTAGGTAGGTAGGTAGGTAGGTAGGTAGGTAGGTAGGTAGGTAGGTAGGTAGGTAGGTAGGTAGGTAGGTAGGTAGGTAGGTAGGTAGGTAGGTAGGTAGGTAGGTAGGTAGGTAGGTAGGTAGGTAGGTAGGTAGGTAGGTAGGTAGGTAGGTAGGTAGGTAGGTAGGTAGGTAGGTAGGTAGGTAGGTAGGTAGGTAGGTAGGTAGGTAGGTAGGTAGGTAGGTAGGTAGGTAGATCTCAATTTGGGAAATGTTTGCATTGCAGCAGCATAAAAAACACAAGGCAATGTACACAAGAGAAATTAAGACACAGAAATAAACAGTCCAAAATATATATATATATTTACATGTGGAAAATATAAATAATAAATGAATGTGAGGAAGTTGTACCCCGCTGATAAGCTTGTTGATCTCCTTGCTGTGGACGGTGTCACGGGTCTCAGACAGCGTGGTGAACGAGCCGGACTGCATCTCCTTCTTACTGGCCTCCTTGTATTTGCTCTGAGGATGAAAATGAAGAACTTATATAAACAAGGAGGACATATGAGGCTCATTTTCAGGTTCATATTTGTATTTTGTGCCTACACTGTGACATGTGTCCATGCTATAACGTTCAAAAGGGTCTTTATTTTTCTCATACTTCCTCAACTTTGGGATTTTAGCCTTTGCAAACCATTGACATGTACTCAAATCTATAAAACACACTAAAGGAAAGAGACAATATTATAGGGCTTCTTCAAAGTGAATAAAACACCATTTAGTGTGACATGTCTGACTGTTTCAAAATACGTTGTTTTTCAGAATAACACTTACCTCTGATGCCAAACTGCGCACAGCCTTGGCATGGAGGATTTGAGGAGTGTCGCTGATGGGCTGGTAGTGGCCCTTTGACTTCTCATACTTCTCTCTGTACTTCAACTGGAGAGCAGCAACAAACACAGATTACAACCGGTTCAACATCTAAGTCTGAAGATGTATTGTCATTTGCGATCTGGAGTAATTCCATCGAATCATACATAGAGATGTAACGATGTGGGAAATACTTACTTCACTGTACATTTCGTTGTTTTTCATCGCCAGGAGGGTAAACTTATCATCCACCACGGGGATCACACAGCCCTTCATCGACTCTTTGTCATACTTGTACTCAACCTGTGGGTGAAACAATGGATAACAAATGCTGTTGGATGTTGTTAAAAAAAAGAATGCAACATCTAAAGAAGAGGGAGTTGTTTTTAAGTTAAGGAGAAGAGGTACGACCACATAAGTGTACACATCATCCTACTCCTTTTTGGAAAAGCAATATGTTTTTTATTATTGTAAAAGATGTATATTGAGATTCTGAAATATGTTGACAGTTCATTTAATTTGTTGTTTTTGTTGTGTGGCAGCATTTCATTGAATAAAACACATTTACTTACGTCACTCTGTTGCAGGGTGTTCTTGGCATTATTGAGGAAGTCGGGTCTGTCTGTCGTCCAGATCCACTTGTTCTTGGTGGCTTCATACTTCTTCTTGTAGTCAAGCTGAAAACCGAGGAAAAAACCCCCAATATTTATTCAATATTTTCACATTTTCAATTTCAATCCATCCTTAATTCCTGCACTGAAGACACTTACATTGCTGGTGTTCTTGTAGGCCTCCTTGGCAGCACGGATCGAGAAAGCGTCCGGTGCTATGTTGATCTGGGCCTTGCTCTTCTCATACACTTCTCTGTACTTCAGCTGCAAGAGAAAAAAAACACCAAATGATTTCAAATGACATGACATGTTACTCGCTTTTATCCAAAGCGACTTACATACTCAACAATGTGGACAATCCCCACAGGAGAGCAATTTGGGGTGAAGTGTCTTAGGGACACAATGACATGCTGACTGCAGTGGGGTTTGAACCTGTCCCTGACCCCCTGATCCGAACACCAACGCACAACCCACTGCGCCACACGCCCTAAATTAAAATGCGTTTTCTCCGCAGCCTTAGGTCTTTCGGGGCGAGCAGAGAAATGATTCTGTTGTTTGTCTATTCTACAGTACTGCAATACTACCTGGTACAAGTGTTTGTCAACAGCTTTCAAATCAAAACGGCTCCACCTGTTAAAAATCTGCTCAAAGATTGTTGGCCAACCCTGTCAGAGACTCTATGACAACCTAAATGGCTGTCCAACAACATCATCTGGGACCCAAAGCATGTTCTGAACAGAGAATATGAACTGCTACCATCTAATGGGAGATTCAATAAAGTCAGTCTGAAGTCTGAAGGCAGTTTGTGCTTCAGTCAGTCCTCTCAGTAAACACAGAGCTGAATCCAGATCAAACGCTCGCTGAAGGCTCTTTGAGCAGGTTTTCTCTCAGTGACCGTGCTGTTGTTGAATGTTTCTTGTTTGTTTGTCATGTATTGTGTCTTGATATGTGTCTGTTGATGTTACATACTTGCCAACCTTGAGACCTCAGAAATCGGTAGGATTTCAAAACCACTGCCGGAGCTGTATTAGATTGTAACAGACTGGAATACTTTACCTGCTCCTGATCTCTTGCATCATTGGGTATGTTTAAACATGCATTATCATCTCACTTTCAGCTGGTCTGTACTTGTTATAACTGATATTGATGAAACTGATTTGCTCGACTGTCTCAAATTGTAATGATTGTGTGCATTGCTTGAATTTTACTTAACAGACTGTATGTGGTTTGTCTTGTGTGTCATGTTTTGCATTGTGTCTTTTTGTTTATGTATGTCTGTAAGTTGTTGCTATTGTCGGGACCCCCTTGAAAACGAGATGGTGCATCTCAAGGGGTTTATCCCAATCAATACACATTTCTATAGATTAACATTAACATGCTTATTGTAGCTGTAAGTGCACTGCCTCGCGGCCTGAAGCAGCATCCTTGATGGAGCATATGTGGGCTGGACCTGTATATATACAGGAAAGGAGTGAGCAGAGGGTAGAGTTGTCGATTCTTGTTCAGTTTACTGTGACTATCTTCTTCCTCACCCTCTCAGACTTTCAGTTCCACGCGCTACTAAAGAGACGCGCTACCATGGAAACCAAACAATAGTATAGCTGTATTAAAGTCCGAGTGGAAACAGTCGTGAGTAAATCAGATTTTGTCAGAAATCGGGAGAAATATGACCCTGGGAGGAAACCGGGAGAGGGCTATGAAATCGGGAGTCTCCCGCGAAAATCGGGAGGGTTGGCAAGTATTCATGGAGCTGCTGTGATGCAAGTAACATTTCAGACTTGATCTGACCATTCAAGTAAATCGTATTATCGTATCGTATATTTTGGCTTCCGATGTCTCTGTAGAAGATAACAGTGCAGGGTGTCTGAGTGGGACTCACGTTGCTGGTGATTTCCTTCACTCTCTTCATGTGCTGCCCGTGAGGGGTGTCGTAAGGCAAGGTGTATCCCTTAGCCTTGGTCTTGTTGTACTCCATTTTGTAGATGATCTAAGGGATTAACAGGATCACATAGTCAGGAGCAACTCAGAATACACCAATATTAAAGTTTAGAAATAACAAAAGAATGGAGAAGAATCCAGAAACTCACGTCATGGATCTTCTTGCTGCGTTTGTGCGCCTCGTACTCTGGAGTCTCCAGGATTGAGGTGAACTTGTCCTTTGCACGCTCATACTGCTCCTTGTACTTCCACTGATGAAGGGTTTGAACACAACAAAGTTAGCACCACTCGTAGAAAATGTGTCAATGTGTTAACTTGCTTTTATTCATGTATATTTCTGTCTTTAACGGTCAAGTAACGGTAAAAACTATCCAAGAAAAGGCGGAAATGTATCTGTGAAATGTTAGTTTCAGTGAATGGTTTGTGGATTTTAACAATTTTAGTAAATGACGGTGAAAAGGGATGAATGATTTGGTGACGAGAAAAGACAAAGTAAAAGAAGTATTTTATATGGCTTTAAATGAGTTGTTATAATTAAATAAAGTGAAGTTGAAAGAAAAATCTGTTTCTTTCGTTTTTCATTCACTTCTTTCTTCTTGGATAGTTCTCTAACAGTATATGAACTACTTCAGAAACAGATAGCTAACATGTGTAATGAGTGAAATGGTGCCATGCATATGTTAGTATAAGATGCTTTATGAAACGTGCAGAACAGTTATTTTCCAGGTGAAAATGAAGACATGTGTTACCACGATTCAGTCATGAAAGTCAGCAGTACCCACGCTGACCAGCAGTCCATCTTAATCTATGGATCACTGTCAATCTGAGGCTGATATATATACTGTAGAGTGGCTTCAAAAACATGAGGTTTACTCTAGAGAAGACAGTGACAGTCAAGTATATTTGGCGTTATAGTAAAATAGAAATCATATCTTTTGTCTCTGCCTCAAATTCTGACTGTAATGCATCAATTAGATCCATTTCTGACTCTAGATACGTCACTCTGCTGGTGTGCAACTACTGCAAGGCATCAATGACACATGAAGCAAAACGAATTGGTGATGGATGTTTTTTTTTAGCGTGAAGGAGAATGGTGCGAAGTGTGGAAGTTAAAACCCCTTCAGGAGTTGAATGGAGGAAAGGAGTTTTAATTGGATGACTTTGAGATGTTATAAGACCTTGTTGAGAGATGGCAGTCAATAAAAACAATGTAACCTGTTGACTACACAGGTATTATTGAATGTAAACAGGTGGTTCATCTCTGAGGCTGTTTACCTTACTGCTCAAAGTGGACTGGTAAAGAGCCGAGAGGATGTCAGGGCGGCGGAGCTCATTGCAACCGCTCTTAAGAAGACTCTTTGCTTTGGATTTATACTTTGCCTGTACACACACACATACACACACACACATACAGCATGCCATAGTTGAGGACACATGTAAAACAGCAGAAACACTGAGAGGACTGGAGCAGTACTCCGGAGATCCAAGTGGAGCTGTTTGTCCTCATCTGTGCCTTCAGAGTGACAGATATTGTAAAAAAAGAAAATGTATTTATAATCCCAATGTCGCAAATTACACATTTGTCTAAGGGGGATTTAATATGACACTTTCTGTCCTAAGACCCTCGCAGAAACAAGGAAAGCTCCCACTGAAACCCCACAATTACGGGTAAAATGGAAAAAAAACTAGGCGAGGAGGGATCACTCTCCCTTTTATCACAGACTTGTAATAGATGTTGTGTGTATAGATTAAAAAAGTTGATACAATTATAAACATAGACAACCCAAATGACAACAATTATAATGTAAAGGTATATAAGAAAAGATGGATCCAGGATGTTGTTACAAATCTTCCAATTGCCACCAAAAATGTGTAAAAATAAATAAATATGTCACATGTTATCATGGGAATATGAGTGATTAAACTGTCTGTTAAAAATCTTCCAATTGCGACCTTGCTTGGACATCATATAAAGATATTAAATATGTAATCATGGGTCGATTCAACCGTCTGTCTGATGGCACAGATAGAGGCTCACTCAACACAACCGTCCAGCTGCTATTTGTGAGTGCCTGCATCGACCTCTGTGGGACTGATAAACACAGACATAGCGCCGTCATGCGCCGCAGACCCCCGGCAGGTCTGTGGATGACCTCATGCATCAGAGCAGAGGTCTGGAGGAGGAGGAAGAGGAAGAGGCAGGCCGGTGGTTTCAGCTCCAGCAGGACGTTACCTGGCTCATCTTGTTGTTTGCTTTGGCCAGCTTGTATCTAGGATCATCTGTAGTAATGGTGAACTTATCCTTGGTTTTCTCATAAGAAGCTCTGTAGGACCTCTGCTCAAAAATGTCAGAAGGTGGTTAATGACAAACATCCAGAAAACAGTGCGCTGTCATGTGATGAGACTTTTCAGGGGGAGAAAGGAAGGTTAACACCAGTGGTGGAAGAAACACTAGTAGCGGTATAATCAGCTAAATGTACCTGAAGGATGGAGAGTTACAATATGTATTGTGCAGTTATGTTCCCTGCAGGGGCGGTTCTAGGGGGGGCAGGGGGGGGCAGTGCCCCCTAACACTGACCTGTGGCTCCCCTAACAATGAAAAGTTATTGTTTTTTTTTTAAAATGTATATTTTCTGGTACTCGGTTTGCCAAAAACCGCAGGATTTTGTTTCTGTAATGTGAGATTGTGCAGACACCCTTATGTAAAGTAGAGATGTAACTGTTCATTGCCTTTATTTTTATATAAATATGGTGTGAGTGCAAACATTGCACTATAACTTAATAACAGTAATAACTATAAGATCTATCTGAAATAAATAAGTGTACTGAAACAAATACCAATAACTGTATTGCATTGTTTTCTTATGCGCAATTACTTCATACTGTCTAGTTCTCTTTTTCGTCCTGCATTTATTGTGCCCCCCTCAGAAAATAACTGGCCCCCCAGTGGCCCCCCCTGTCAAATTGGTCTAGAACCGCCACTGGTTCCCTGTCTATGTTTTCTATTAAACCTGATTAATCTTACTGCTGAATTAGTGTGTATGTTGTGTTTTACTGCTTCAGCTGTGCTTATTTTAACATTTGGGGTAGTCTAACCTGCAGCAATACATCACATTTTATAAAGTCCTCATATATTTGAAGCTTTGCCACTGTACTGTGAGAACAACGTATCTCTAAAAGTCACATTTGTATTATTATTTATCAGTAAAATAGCCCCGTTTTCTGCTTTGTGACGATGGATTTTCCAGATCATTTTCTAGTTTATTTGGCTTAGTAAGAAAGTTCAAGTCACATTTCAGGTGACACTCAAAATCAGAGGGGGGTTAAAAACTGTACTCTGAAAAGTAACTTAAGCGGTCTATATACTAGAGTCAAAACTACAAAAATGACCTCTAGATGCAATGGAGAAGAAGTAAATACTCAAGTAAAGTACTTTGAATGTACACAACATTAAATATTTCATTCCACCACTGGTTACAAGAAGTTGATATGAAGAACAAAGGACACATAATGCATTGGTTTCTCAACAATAATGCAGTTCATAAACATTTGAATCAGATAATTAAATATAAAACTATGAATTCTGACACTTTTACCTCCAAGCTGAGAGTCCAATAGAGATGCACAAAGACAGAAAGATGTCTATATTACAAATGGATATCATCAAAGTAAAAATAATACTGCTTTTTGCGATAATAAATGACTGCGTTGGGTAAAAGAATGAAGAAACTCACGTCGTCGATGAGGGTGGAAGCATACTTGGCGGCCTGGAAGAACGGCGTGTCGCAGGTGTACTTGAAGTTTCCTCTGTTCTTCTCAAAGGACGCTCTGTACAGTTTCTGTGAACAAGATATGAAACGTTACGATTAGAAACATGCAGGAAAATAAACGGCTGCCAAAACGTACTTTCGATATGAATGTTAAACATCAAGTTTATCGAGTATATGGCATTTTATTAAGTATGGCATAAACAAATATTATTGTTTAAGATTATTAGGAGCTCCCGAACTCATCACACACATCCACACACACTGACAAAACATAATGTAACACACACACACACACACACACACACTGTAACACACACACACACACACACACACACACACACACACACACATCCACACACACTGACAAAACATACTGTAACAC
>NW_022989854.1:0-122500 GCF_902827175.1 Gymnodraco acuticeps
CAAGTTAAAAACCTCAGGCTTTCTGGTATTGTCATTTGAATCATACCTGGTGAGGCATATTTTCATTTGTATGGCCCACTATGGTGAAAACAGCCTTCCAGAAGACCTGAGGCCAACTCAATAACCGCCTTTTTAATTTGACTTTTATTTAATTGTATATATTCTCTTTTTATCAACTTTATGTATATGTTGTTGCTCATGCTTTTGTATTCACTTAAAAGTCACCTATTCTGCAAAATCCTCTTGTTCATGTATCTTCTACATCAACATGTGTAAAGAGAATCTGAAAGTTTCAGGGAAAAAGATTCACTCACTTTTTGTCCTGATCCATTTCTATAAAAACCTGTCTGAAAATGAGCTGATCAGATTTTGGCCACTTTATGATGTCATAACGTTTTTTTGGTTTGTGTAACCATTAGCCAATCACCAACCAAGATAACCCCCCCCCCCACCTTATCACCTGAATCTCCTCCTTCATTGTGTTCTTTTTAACCAAAAATAGTTATTTTGAGCCAAATACGCGTCGAAAGGAGCCAGTTGAGGTGGTTTGGGCACCTATGGCGCATTTCCACTGCAGCGGGTAGCCCCGTTTAAGCGTCCTTAACCGTCCTCAAGCGGCCAGGCCAGTTTTTGGTGGCCTTTCCATATAGCCTAGTACCGGCTAGCGGGTACTTTTTCCGTCTTTTTCCGGCCCCATAAAATCGTGGTTCTATCAGACCAGGGCCAGGGCTGAACTAGTGACGTCAACACTCTCGACTGCTGATTGGTCAGAGAGAATCGTCACAAGATCGTGCGCGAGTTCATCCCTAGCGTCGCATATATATTTAGAAGCAAGCTTGCAGCATTTTTATAAACAGCATTTTGTAAACGGAGGAGCTACAAAAATCGCTACGTCTAATAAGAAAAGCACACCGTGGTCGACCGAGGAGGTGACGACGTTCCTACATCTCATTGGGGATGATCAAATCCAGCAGGAGCTCGACGGAACAATGCGAAATGTAAAAGTGTTCCAGGAAGTGTTCCTGTCTCTGCACAGATGTCCGAACGCGGATTTTCGAGGACTTTCCTGCAGTGTAGGGAAACACTGAAAAAGATGAAGAGTGAATATCGCATAATAAAGGACAACAATAACACGAGTGGTGCGGGTCGCAAACAATGGAAGTGGTTCGACTTGTTGGACCAGATTTACGGCCATAGACCGGCCAACGTTGGGAGGGAGGGAGGCCTGGACTCTGCAACGGCTTTACTGGAGTCCCTGCAAGGTACGCTCACTTCTAACAAAGAAGTCTATTTTATCCTTACATTAATGTTCGACAACCCATGCTTTTATCGAGCCCCGAAGAGCTACATAGGCAGATAGCCTTAGCTAGAGCTATTGTTTGCTAACACCATATGTGCCATTGTTTACGTTCAGTTTTTCTTTTCTATAGTTGTTGTTGTTATTTAGTATTGTGCTGCAGTAGTCTATTGTTTGCTAACACCATATGTGCCATTGTTTACGTTCAGTTTTTCTTTTCTATAGTTGTTGTTGCTATTTAGTATTGTGCTGCAGTAGTTTGTGGAATTAACAAGTCATTTTGCTGTTCTAGATGATTACATTGGGACTTGTGAGGAGGAACATTCCCGAACAACGGGTGATGGCAGTGTTCCCTCCACATCGTCATTGAATCCAGAACGGACCCCAGCCGAAGACCCTAACCCGACTCAACCACCAACACCGAGTGCCATCACGACACCGCAGCGTGTGGTTCTAGGTAAGAAATAGAAATGGCAAAACGACTGGAATTGTGTTTTGTTTTTTTAAACCTTGGATCATCCATCATCAGTAATTAAAATAAGCTATACCACTGTGTGGAAATGCTCTGTTACAAGTAAAGTCTTAGCTAGTAAGCAGCTAGTACAGTTGTGTGTGACATCCAATCATATACATATATTTATATTCATTATCAACAGGCTGGACATAATGTAATTCACTTTCACAATCATTGTAAACATCTAGGGCCAGAACTTTCTTTAGTTCACCTTACTGTTGTTCTGTTTATACATGTTATTCTTATATCCTTGTGTGACCTGTACCTGTCCTGTGTTTTTTCCTTATTGCTAATTATTATCTTATTGTCACCCAGGCAAGAGGAAACGAGGAGGAGAGGATCGGGCCCAGCAGGAACGGCACCATGAACAGCACATGGCCCAGCAGGAACGGCACTTGGACTGGGCCAAAGCGTCTGCTGAGCGGAGATGGGAGTTGGATGCGGCCTTGAGAAGGGAGGAGGCCGCCTTGAGAAGGGAGGAGGCCGCCTTGAGAAGGGAGGAGGCAAGGGAGGAGGCCGTCTTGAGAAGGGAGGAGGCCGCTCAAACAGAGACCTTCAACCTAGCCTTCCTGCGCACTCTTTGCGAGGTGCTAGGGGGACTGGGCAGCCGACGTGGCCCGTCTCCTCCTCGTCCAACTTAAAATAACCTTAATAGTTATTGTACATATTATATATATTTTTTCTAGTTAATTTTAAAATTTGTACTTTCTTGTTCTTTAAAATGTTCATTTTATTTTTATTTTTACAATGCCATGTATGTTTATGCTGGCTGCAATACAGTTTTTAATTTTTAATTTGTATTGTTTAATGGCATGCCTTTTTGATACACTATTTTATTTTTTTTGTATACTGCCATCAATAAAGTACTTATTTGACTTATCTTATCTCTTGTTGATAATGAATTGCACCCAACAGAAAAAAATCATATTCACATAATCTTGATTTAGAAAAGATATAAACATACATGAATTTATAAAGCAATAACAAACACCATCAGTTAGGAAAAAGCCCATAAGATAAGTTAGTTTTAAGAGATTTAAAGCAAGAAATTGAGTTTGCTAGCTTGAGGTCCTCCTCTAAAACATTATTACATGTTTATTTTTGTAATAGTATTAAGAATACATGATAAATACATAATACATGTAGAAATTGCTCAATTGTAATACCCTCGTTCTACTAGACTCAAACACATTCCTTATATATTTCAAAGACGAGAGAACAAAAGAAACCAATAACCCATTCAAGCAAGCTTTTAACATGTCTAGAAGAAAGATTGAGGTTATATTTTAATATATTATTTTATGTTGTGGATACTTTAGCCTCCATCCATGTTTACAATTGTCCACACTATTACGGAAAATGCGTACATGAAGAGCTACGTCATGAACGCAATAAATCATACCCTCGTGGGCGCACGCTCATGTGATTGGCTTAGAATGAAGGAGACATCTGATTGGCTCTAGATAGAAAACATTACGAGTATGAATCGGGTGACCATCAGGGGAGTCTCAAAAAATCCACACACGAATGCACAGCGATCCGTGCACAGAAAGCGGTTTGTGTTTGCAGGTTCAGAGGATTTAAACGGAAAACAAATATGTGAGGATCAAATATACATATGTAAAACTTTTTTCTGTATTTGGATTTTATTTACATGTATATGAAACGGAACACATTTGTGTGTGCATTGAAAAACACAAGTGTGGATCCGGAAATACAAGTGTGAATCCTTCTGTGTGCATGTGTGTATTATGAGACTGTTCTGAGCCCATAAACATCCACCACTTTCATCCCTTACAGCGCCCATCGTACAGGGCAAATGCAAAATGTTGCCGGCCCGGGGTGCAAAGGGTACTTTATTCAATTATTAATGTAATTACATCAAGGGCAGAAATGAATACATTTTTTAATATTTTCTTTTTTTAAATTATTTTCTTTCTCCCAGCGCAGCGCCCCTCCAGATCTGGCGCCCTAGGCGACCACCTAGTTCGCCAGTGCCAAGGGCCGGCCCAGGTACTGTCACCTAACATTACTCTCTCGTGGAGTTACATATAGCGGGCCCTCTGCGGGCCTAGAGCAGGGGTTCCCAAACTTTTCAGCCCGCGACCCCAAAAATAACAGTGCCAGAGACTGGCGACCCCTTTCAAATTAATTAATTAAAGTTTTCCGCACTCTCACGGGAATATCTCTGCAATGGAGCGAGCTTAAGTTTCACTTTTGATTGCATGATATAGCCCAGCGCAACACCTTTGTCACACATGTTGCCACTTGTTTGTACCATTTTCTGGCGATTTGAATCTGTTCTAGAAAAACTATGGGTTTTTTAGGACTTCAAGAAGCATATAGAACAAACAATGGATGTATTTTATGAACATTTATCCATGCTGAAAGTAGATTTAGATGTTTTAGGAGTGAGATAGAGATTATTATCTAATATATGCATCCAATGAAGCATTGCATGACGTCTGTTGATGATCAGAGGCTGTTGTTGGGGCTGCATAAACGTATTTTTGTTTTGTAGGCAGACCATGCAGGCAGCCCGCCGATGGTCACCAAGGTTCATGTTTTAATAGCATTTTTACAAAAAAAAAGCCAAGGGGAGCCTAACATGTGAAAAAATGGCTTAGACCTCAGAGTTCAACTTGGGCCTGCGACCTTTTACTGTATTTTGTTTTGAAAATCCACAGCGGAGGTGTCGTACTACATGCGGTGTATTTTGCATATCTCTCAGTAGCCAACGATCTGTGAGTCTGTTGGCTCGGACATAAACTCTGTAATAAATGTAGTCAAAATTGCATAAGAGGTGTAAAACCTGTGAGCATTTTAAATCACATTTGAACTAAATGCTTATATAATCTGTAGTTGTATTTGTATTGTTGATTTATTGTGTGAACGAGGCGATATAGAGAAGGTTAAGCTGTAATTATTAGGCTATTATGTACTGTTGGAGTGGTAAGCAGGCCTTTTGTTTTTGGATATTTGTGGAGTCAGGTGAGTGTTTTTTTTATTGGTTAAGTGGTCCTTGGTATGAAAAGGTTTGAAAAACACTGAGCTAGTGGATTATCAACGGGGGGAGCCTCGCTACGGGGAAATTATACAGATGGCCAGTCCGCCCCTGAAAAATATCTATGCACACGTTATTATTTATAATAATTTAAAAAAATTGATTTGATTTAGAATTTTTATTTTGTAATCCTCTCGCGACCCCCACTTTGGGAACCCCTGGCCTAGAGGGCCCTGACGGCTCGCCACTGGTATAGAGTCAGAGAGATCATGATGTAATGCTCCTCTGCACAGTGGCGGCGCCAGAGATTTTCTCTAGGGGGTGCTGTGGGGTAGCTTGACGTTTTATAGAGGGTGCTCAAACATTAAGGGTTTCCCATTAATGCACCAGCGCTACAGTTGAATTTTCTACTGCAACACTCCCCACACGCACACACAGTGTACACGCGACTGTTACAATGAAGGCTCGATAATCAGCTCACGGCTGTAAGCAGGGCTAAAGTGCTATTTTTACAAGTGGGGAGTGGACCTCACCTCCTCTAGGAGGGTCCTCACCTCCTCTAGTGAGATCCGGGGGCATGCTATCCCGGGAAGATTTTTTTTAAATATTGAAGTTAAAAGCATCAATCTGGTGCACTTTGAGAGCAACATTAAGAGATCTATGGATACATCTCTCAACACCCATATGAAACAGAACTGTAAACAGATTTTCTATTTCTTTATAGATATTTTACAAATCACTCCCCTTTTAAAACAAACCGTTTGAGACCCACTGAGATAACTAGACTAAAGTTAACGATCTAAACACTGAGAGAGTCCTTTACTTCACCTGAGCTGAGGTTATCTGAGACTCAGTCTGACAGGAGAGAGTTCTCCCTCTACCTTGTTGTTGAAAAAGCTCCTTATACCCGTTAACTTGGCTAGCTAGCACCAGATGCTAACCACAACGATCTCCGGTAGATACCCACCGGTGCGCGAGCTCTCACTCTCGCTCGCTCGCGCAGGCACACAAAATGGCTCGTGCCACACACACACACACACACACACACACACACACACACACACACACACACACACACACACACACACACACACACACACACACACACACACACACACACACACACACACACACACACACACACACACACACACACACACACACACACACACACAGAGCTTGAATGAAACCCAGAAACCCAGAAGTAAGCTACTTGTACTCAGGAGGCCTATTATGTGCAGAATCCCTCTCGCTTTTAGGTGGTTTTGATTGAGTGTTGGACATTTAAGGACTAAAAAACGATAATTTTTTCACTTTGCTGTTAGCAAATCATTTGGCGCTCTAGCTAACAGGAAGTCACGCAAGTGTCACAAAGTAATTTAGCCTATGGGTAGGTCAAAAATCGAATGGGTGCTGGCCATTGGCCTAATCATATCACCTGTGTTGAAAAAAAACAAACACATATTTCTTGGGGGTGCTTAGGGGGTGCTTTGGCAATCCTGGGGGGTGCTTTAGCACCCCCTAGCTCCCCCCTGGCGCCGCCCCTGCCTCTGCACCACGGGTCCCTAACTGACACTGAGGCTGCTCACAACTCGTCAGAGAAACTTGTGTTCCCTCTCTGCTGAACCCCCCCCCTGCGCTCCTGTATGACGTCACTGTTGCTACATCCTTAAGGGGAATAGCACAGCAGACATGGAGCAGTGATGCTGAAGTTATAACATCAGTAATCAAAATGTAGATACCCTCACATCCAAAACAGAATATTTGTAATAATGTAAAGATAAATCATACATTTTAATGTACAGTTTCTCATTTGTTTGCACAAAAACTATTGATTTAGCCTTTAACATGAGTCATCTAAACTTATTCCAAAAGTCTGTCTCACCTTTCTGGTAACTCCTGAGATTATTATTATATAGATATGCACCACAATGGAAATTGTGTGGACAATGACGCAGTGATAAAAAGAGGCAGATGATTGGACAGACACAGCGTTTGATTCGGCTGATGATTGAAATCATCAATGTCGAGCTATATGTTTGTTATTGACAGAATGATTCACTTTTAACTTTGAATCAAATAGCTTTGATTTTGTGTTGTGTGATCAAGTAAAAAAAAACATTTCGGAATTTCAGTTGCTGGTTGCTTAAGAAACAAAAGTAGACAAATGTAAATAATAAAGTGCAGATTTTAAGAAATACATTTAAAGAACAGAATTCCCATGTTCATTGTTTTTAGGTGAATTCATTATCTTTGTTTTACTGTCATTTTCTGAGAGAGAGAGCTCATTTCTCCCGTGTTATTATCCAAAGTTAATGTAAACTTGATTAATGTACTTCATTTGAATGTAATAATTATGTTGGCGGTTGTTTGTGGAAGCGCCAGTGAATGAGCTCCATTACCTGAGTTTTAAACATCACTTTAAATGGAAGATTCCCATAGGCCCGGCCACTCGATCTGATCGGCCGATACTGATTCCGGCGATCGGCCCCAAAATTGGCGATCGGAGCATCTCTAATAATTACTGATACACGCTTTTATAACGATAGTGCTCTCATGTCTTGTTTGTGTTGAGACATTGAAACAAACTAATGCCAGAAGAATACAAGCTGCTCATTGCTGCAAAAAGCCTGACTTGAAAGTGAACAAAATATATATTTGTTATATTTCTTAGTTTTGTGTTTTTGATTTAAAAACACAAAACTAGACAACTGTTGCTCTTTTCAATAGTAAATCAGTTGGGGTCCTGTTTTTAAAATCACTTTATCACCATTTATGCTTGGTGTTTCGCAATTCACAGGTAATGACAATAACCATAATATTAGAATGATAAAATAATAATAATAATACACTGTTGAGCCGAGGAACGGGAGTCAGAGGCGGTGTATTCAGAATGGACTTCCACACTTTATTATCCATTAATCGACAAGAGGTAAGTACATGTGCTGCTCTGTATGATAAGCTAGCATGAATGACAACAAACCCCGGTACCCTCACTAACGGGTCCGGGTTTCAACACACACTAATCACACGGTGAATTATATATCATAACGTGTCACCACACAAGCCCCCCCAGAATTCACCCATAAACAAAATCAGCATAGCGGGGCGGAACGACAGGTCGACCCCCACAACTCCTGAGCACGGGAATCGGGAAAACGACCTCTGCATGTGCGGCCTCTGAAAGAGGCGAGACCGGAACAACGGGTCTCAAGTCAGTGACAGGGATCAAGGCCGGGGGGCGCCCCCGTCGCGGAGGTCGTGCCAGCACCACCGGCTGACCCAAAAGTCTCGAGGGTGTCCTGCAGGCAAACCCGCTGTGCTGACGCCGACCAGGAAACCGATGTGTTAGGGAAGAAAACCCCTGGAACTCTCAGCGGCTGACCGTAGACCATCTCAGCCGTGGAACACTGCAGATCTTCCTTGGGCGCGGTCCGCAGGCCCAGCATTACCCAAGGCAGCTTGTCGACCCAATTTCCGTCCTTCAGGCCGGCTCTGAGTGCTGCCTTCATGGAGCGATGGAAACGTTCACAGAGGCCGTTAGCCTCAGGGTGATAAGTGGTTGTCCTGTGAAGCTTAACCCCCAGACCACATGACACGGGGTTCCAAAGCTCAGACGTGAACTGCGAGCCCTGGTCAGAGGAAATGTCCGACGGGGTGCCAAACCGACACGCAATGAAAGCCCGGGCTATGTCAGCCGCCGACTTCGACACGAGAGGAACCACCTCCGGTCAACGGGTCGTCCTGTCCACCATGGTGAGGAGGTAGGAAAAACCCTGAGAGGAGGGCAATGGACCCACTAGGTAAATCAATCAATCAATCAATCAATCAATCAATCAATCAATCAATCAATCAATCAATGTTTATTTATATAGGCCAATATCACAAATGTTACATTTGTCTCAGTGGACTTCACAGTTTGTACAGAATATCAGTATGACAATACGACACCCTCTGTCCTTAGACCCTCACATCGTACAAGGAAAAACCTCCGGAGAAAACCCACAGTTTAAAGGGAAAAATGGGAGAAACCTCAGGGAGAGCAACAGAGGAGGGATCCCTCTCCCAGGACGGACAGACGTGCAATAGATGCCGTGTGTAAATTGAAAAGATAATACATTTGCAACATAGGTAGTCCAAATGTTTGGAAATGCATGTGTGTATAATAGGAAGATGAATCCACGAGGATATCCATCCAGGACCTATGATCCAGGACGACAGCCACGACTCAAGATCCAGGGCTCGCGATGCAGGACACAGGACCGCAGGATCATCCATAACTCCGGATCCCGGCGTATATAGACACCAAAAAGAAAGAAATTTGGGGAAGCTGGGTTAATCGGAACATGAGAGTACACAGGTATAGACAGGGAGAAGGAAGAAGTAAGATGTCCCCCGACAATTTCATTTCATTTCAAACCCTTATTTATCCAGATAAATCCCATTGAGATCATTGAACTCTTTTACAAGGGAGACCTGCTCAAGTAGGTTCCACATGAAACATAAAAACATTAACAGAACAACAAAAGGACATCATACATCATCATCACAGGGATTACAATTTACATAACTATCCACATGTACAGGTACCAACAGCTTCCGATTGAGTAGCATCCAACCGAGCTTTTAAAAACATTTAGTGGCACCAGATTGCTCAGTTTCCATTTCAGTTGCAGACTATTCCAAGACAGTGGAGCTGCGCATCTAAAAGCTGTCTTCCCTAAGACAGTCCTAGCAGTTGGCACATTTAATAAAACTACAGCATGCGATCTCAGGCAGTAGCCACTTACAATTCGCCGTGAGATCAGGGAGCAGATATAGGATGGAAGTTTCCCTAACATGGCTTTGTAAATAAAAATGTACCAGTGACTGAGCCTCCGTACAGTTAGTGAAAGCAAACCAGCCCTTGCATACAGGGTACAGTGATGCGTTAATGCTTTACAGTTTGTCACAAATCTCAGTGCGCTGTGATACGCAGCATCTAACTTGATCAGGCAATTGGCAGGTGCATTCATATAAATCAAATCACCATAGTCCAGCACAGGTAAAAAGGTCACAGTGACTAGCCTTTTCCTGGCCTCAAGCGAGAAACAGGACTTATTTCTGTAAAAGAAACCTAGCCTAACCCTCAGCTTTTTAAGCAGGTTATTGACATGAAGTTTAAAAGAGAGACAATCATCAAGCCAGATACCAAGGTATTTGTAACAGGCAACAACTTCAAGTTTTGTTCCTTGTGTAGTTACAATATCTAAAACATGCTCTGGTGTCTTTTTAGCTTTAGAAAAGATCATTACCTTGGTTTTCTCAATATTTAAAAGAAGCTTTAATTCAGAGAGCTGAGTCTGAATAATGTTAAAAACAGTCTGTAATTTAACACCAGCCTCCTTAATGGAGGGACCTGTACAGTACATCACGGTATCATCCGCATAAAAATGAAAAGTAGCTTCATCCACATTTTCACCTAAACTATTGATGTAGATGGAGAATAAAAGTGGACCTAAAACAGAACCTTGAGGAACACCATTAGCAATATTTAACCACTCAGAAGACAGCCCATCAAAGTGAACACATTGGGACCTTTCAGAGTGGTAGTTTTCAAACCACCCCACTGCATGACTGGACAGGCCTATACTGGCTAGCCTCTGCTTTAAAATGCGATGATCGACGGTATCAAACGCTTTGGACAGGTCAATAAATAGAGCTGCACAGCTCTGCTTATTGTCTAAAATACTCGCCACATCATTCACCACTTTCATTGTGGCAGTGATGGTGCTGTGTTGCTTTCTGAAGCCTGACTGATGTTTAGACAGGATATAATTTGTACATAAAACCACCTTTACCTGCTCACTCACTAGGCGTTCGAGCACCTTAGCCAGAACTGATCATTTAGAGATGGGCCTATAATTATTTAATAAAGTGGCCTCCCCACCTTTTAGTAGAGGCAGGACATACGCTGACTTCCACAATTTTGGAATTGTGTTAGTGCTGAGGGAGAGGTTAAAAGAGTAGTGCAGGCCTTCCAATAAACTTTGAGCATGGTACACCTGGAGTATTGCCATTTTTATCGCTATCTCCGACTTTTACTTTTGTACTCTATTTTATTTTTAATTTTTTGATTTCTTATTATTATTACAATTATTTGTTTAATCTCTCAAAGTGTATCAATATCCCTTGTTGTGAAGCACTTCGAGATTTGTCTTGGCAGATGAGAAGCGCTATATAAATTAAATGTATTTATTTATTTTATTTAGTGAGCGGTGGAGCAATAAAATCAGCAGCTATCTTTAAAAAGAAAGGCTCTAAATTGTCCGGGCCAGCCGGTTTCTTAGGATCTAACTTGGTTAAAACTTCACGAACAACATCAACAGTAAAAGGAGTAAAACTAAAAGGGTTTTCCAAAACACCTTTTTCAGAGTTACAGACTGTGGTGTTCACAGAAGCAGAGTTAGTGACAGAATCAAACAGAGAGCCACAAGACACAAAATGCTCATTAAAACAATTTAACATAGTGGCCCTGTCCGATATAGTGCCAGATGCTGTGGTAAGGCACGGAGGTAGCTCATTACGGATCTCACCGGTGGATATCGATTTTATGGCTTTCCAAAATTTTCCAGGATTATTCAGATTCTTTGTGGTAACTGACAGATAGTACTTTGATTTAGCACTTTTGATTTGCGATGTGAAGCTATTTCTTAGCTGCCTAAAACGCAGCCATTCTACCTCTGAGCCTGATTTCCTAGCCTTTGCCCAGGCCTTGTTTCTCTCATATAGGAGACTAGACAGCTCAGCAGAAAACCAAGGATTGTATCGTCCCTTCACTCTAAAAGTACGCAGGGGTGCATGTCTATCTATAATTTTCATAAAACCAAGATAAAAATAAGACCATGCAGTTTCTACATCAGGACACAGATCGATTTACCCCAATCAAAATCAAACAGATCATGCACAAAACCCTGCTCCACAAAATGTGTTTTGTCTCTCTTACTGATAATGCGAGGTTTAACTTTTAGGACCTTAGTGTCCCTAATTGTGGCTACAACACAGTGATCACTCAGATCATTCGCAAATACTCCCACAGATGAGTATTTATGGGGAACATTAGTTAAAATTAGATCAATTAGGGAGGATTTATTTGGGGACTTAATGTTAGGGCGAGTAGGACTGTCAACAATCTGAGTAACATTCAAAGAGATACAAAGGTTTTTAAAATCCTCTGACACTGCAGTTAACCAGTCCCAGTTAAAATCACCAAGCAGTACTATTTCCTTGTAGTCTAGTTGAGATAAAAGTTTTGCCAAAGAAGATAAAGAGTCCTTGACAGCTGAGGGGGGTCTGTAGCAGCCCACCACCATGACCTGTTGCCCCTTTGCTACTTCAATATTTAAAGCTAAAAATTCTAGTTGTTTACTAATAGATTTGGAAACCATCTTGGTTACACAAAACTTATTTTTCACATAAATGGCAACGCCACCACCTTTTTTAGTACGGTCGGTAAGATATACACTATAACCATTTAAGTAGATGTCAGAGGCCAAAATAGATTTATCTAGCCATGTTTCTGATAAGACAATGCCATCAGCATCAGTCGAGCTCCCCCAAATGCGGACAAAATCTAACTTAGGTAACAGACTGCGCACATTTAAGTGAATGAATCCCAACCCAGATCTAGAATTAAAATCAGCAGGAGTAGCGATCTGACTACTACTGCTGCTGGGCGGTCCAGGGTTTAGTTGTACATTCCCTGATAGTAATAATAACAAAAAAACCAAGCACTAACAAACTAAGCCTATATCAGCAAAACTAGGGGCTGAATCTAATCGGCCCTAACTATAAGCTTTATCAAAAAGGAAGGTCTTAAGCGCACTCTTAAAAACGGATAGGGTGTCTGCCGCCCGAACACAAACTGGAAGCTGATTCCACAAATGTGGAGCTTGATAAGAAAAGGCTCTGGCTCCCATTGTAATTTTAAAGACTCTAGGAACAACCAACATCCCTGCATTCTTGGAACGCAATGCCCTAGTAGGACAGTAGGGTATAATGAGTCCTTTAAGGTAAGATGGCGCCTGCCCATTAAGGGCTTTGTAGGCGAGAAGAAGAATTTTAAATTATATCCTGTGTTCTATAGGGAGCCAGTGTAAGGCAGCCAGAACAGGAGTAATGTGGTCCCTTTTCCTAACTCTGGTTAGTACACGAGCTGCAGCATTTTGAATCAGCTGAAGCGATTTGACTGACTTCTTGGTACACCCTGATAATAAGGTGTTACAATAATTCAGCCTTGAAGTAACAAATACATGGACTAGTTTCTCTGCATCGTTTTGAGGCAAGATATGCCTGATTTTTGCAATGTTACGTAGATGGAAGTAGGCGGTCCTTGAGATTGATTTTATGTGGGCGTTAAAGGATAAATCCTGATCAAATATAACACCAAGATTCCTTACAGTCTCACTGGAGACCAAATGAATGCCATCCATAGTTAGTATATCCTTAGATAATTTGTTTCGTAGATTCTTCGGGCCAAGTACAATAACTTCAGTTTTGGTCATGTTTAACATCAAAAAGTTTAAGGTCATCCACGTTTTTAAGTCTTTGAGGCAGTCTTGAATTTTATTTAGATGATTAATTTCATCAGGCTTGATTGATAAATATAGTTGAGTATCATCCGCATAACAATGAAAAGGTCGATGTTGACAGGGTCAAACCTCCTCTCCGGCACCATGAAACGTTCCAAAGGAGCTTTCGTGTGGCGATGCACCTTAGCGCGCTGACAAGCCACGCACTCACCAGCCCAAGTCCTCACGTCTTTTTAAGTCCCCGCCAGACGAACTTCGCGGCCACCAAGCGCACCGAAGGTTTACCGCCGGGGTGAGACAGGTCGTGCACCGCCTCGAAAATGGAGCGCCTCCAACTGGCGGGAACGACCGGCCGCGGCAGGCCTGTGGAGACGTCGCACAGGAGAGTAACGCCTGCGTCACCGAAAACCACGTCTTCCAAGCGCAGCCCCAAGCTGTCCTCCTTCAGGCCTGTACGCCGGGGTCCGTGACCTGGTCCGTCACCATGCGGGTATAGTCCAGGCCCAACTGGACGGCCCAGATGACGACCTTGGAGAGGCAATCTGCGACCAGGTTCGATTTGCCAGCCACGTGCTTAATGTCTGTGGTGAACTCTGAGATGTAAGACAGCTGCCGCTGCTAACGTGCAGACCAAGGCTCAGCCACTTTTGACATGGCGAACGTGAGCGGCTTGTGGTCGACAAACGCCGTAAATTCATGGCCTTCCAGCAAAAAATGGAAGTGCCGCATGGCCAGCCAGAGTCCAAGGAGCTCTCGGTCAAAGGCGCTGTACCTGCGTTCCCTGAGCGTCAGCTGACGGCTGAAAAAGGCGAGTGGCTGCCAAGCGCCCTCCACCCACTGCTTGTGCACCGCACCAACGGCGTAGTCCGATGCGTCTGTGGTAATGGAGATGGGAGCCGTGGATGATGGGTGCGCCAACAGGGCCGCCTGAGCCAACGCGGTCTTGACCTCCGTAAAAGCAGACTCAGCTTCTGCCGTCCAGTCGATCGCCTGGATGGGGGTCGTACCCTTCAAAGCCTAATACAGCGGCCACATAATGTGGGCGGCCCGGGTGATGAAACGGTGGTAGAAAGTCACCATCCCCCGGAACTCACGGAGCGACCGGGCTGTGAGCGGGCGAGGAAACTGGCTGCTCCGCCTTTGGTGACGCGGTGTCCGAGGAAGTCAATGTCAAACACCCCGAACTGGCACTTTGCAGGATTGATTATCAACCCGTGTTGGCTGAGCCTCGTGAAAAGCGCTGGCGCCGAGTATGTCGTCCAGCTGACGAACACAAATGGCAGGACCCGCAGCACCGAATCCATCAGGCGCTGGAACGTTTGAGCGGCGTTCTTGAGCCCAAAAGGCATCCGCAGGAACTCGAAAAGTCCAAACGGCGTTATCACTGCTGCCTTAGGAACGTCCAGGGGATACATGGGCACCTGGTGGTATCCGCGCACCAGGTCCACTTTAGAAAACTTTAGATGTGCTGAAAAGAATGTGCAGCACCGGGTAGCGGTCAGGTGTCGTGGCGTCGTTGAGGCGTCGGTAATCCCTGCACGGGCGCCAACCGCCGTTCGGCTTGGGAACAACGTGTAGAGGCACAAGGACTGTCAGAACGGCGGATGATACCCAGGCGTTCCATGGTTGAAAACTCCGCCCTCGCTACTGCAAGCTTAGAAGGGTTCAACCGCCGGGCCCTGGCGTAGACTGGGGGACCATCGGTGTTGACGTGGTGCTCCACCCCATGCTTGGTGGTGAGCACGGAGAAGGTGTGTAGCGTCAGGTCTGGAAATCCACAACCTGAGAAAAATGTCCGCTCCAGACAGCGAGCCCGACAGTCCGTCGTACGCAGCCTTGCCAAGTGTACACACGAGCAGTGGCGACTGGTCATTAGGGGACAGCCCCACCTAGTGTCAGCAGAAAGTATTACAAATAATGATTACAACAAAATGCAAAAAATAAATTAAAAAATATATAAAATATATTTTAAGATCATGTTTAATCATCTGATTCGTCTGTACATTGCTGTTTTAGTCTGTGTTCTTCTAATTAGTGTCTACAGTGTGTGCCTATTGAGCTGTTTAGAGCCATGTGGGACAAAACCCGATCCTGCCCCTCCCTCTCTCTGTCTAAGTGAACGGTGACTGTAAAAACTACACTGTGCATGCTCAGAATATTTTCATATTTAATGTGTGTGGCAAAAAAATAATTACCATAGGGGCATAGAGCTGCCATCCCCACCATACGTCATCTCACATCATTCAGAGCTGATTGGCTGTAAGTACGTGTGCCGCGAAAAGTGTGGTGTGTGAAGAGGAGACGAGAGAGCTGCAGTGAGGCGTCCTAAAACCCGGAAGTAAGCTGCGCATGGCTTCCCTCAACAAAAAAGCAATGAGATTTCTCCATATGATTTTAGAAAATAGCTCCAAATAAGATCTGTGGGAAACGTAGCTGTTAGATAAATGCATGTTTTGTTCAGCCGGATAATATCCACATGTCTACCCTTCTTTTATAATTTTCGAATCATAAATCTATTGATTAGATTAGATTTATGATAGACTTTTGAAACTACAAGAACATAAGGAGGACTTTTACAAAAAAGTAATAGAGATTTTTGTCCAGAAGGATAGGCAAATGGACTTCATCTTCAAGTCAAGGTAAGACTGCAATTGTATTGAAAATGGGATCTTACTAAGAGAGAACAATGCAATATTTAAATGATAAAATAATTTTTTTTGGGTATCCTTTTGTTGAACTGTCTGTTAAAAATGTATTGAAGCATCAGACAAAAAAAGCTTTTGAAAATAATATTATATTTTGATTTAGGTCAAAATATAATATTTGTAAACCTGAAGAGTCAGTGCCAGTGCCTCACCAGCCATGAACCTCACTGCAGAAGCTATAGACATCTAAGTTTTTTGTGCCCCACCACTTTTGTACATATAAAAACGCCACTGCACACTAGGGAGGAAAACGTCAAGGCATCAACCACCAGGAGTCCGTGAGCACATAAAAAGTCTGCCCCGAGGAGGGGAAAAGAAATGTCTGCCGTCAAAAAATACCAGTTGAACCGCTGTCCTCCAATACACAAACACATAGGCCTCACGCCGTACGTGCGAATGGGGCCGCCATTAGCCGTCGTCAACCGCGGTCCATGTCCCCCACGAGCGACGTCTTCCCTAGACGCAGGAACAACACTCCGTTGAGCTCCTGTGTCACACAGAAACAAGCTTCCTGAGACTCTGTCGCTGACGAAGAGAAGCCTGCTCGTGCCGCCAATGCTCAGGGCCACTACTGAGTGCCGGCTCCTCCGTTTCCCGAACCGCGCGTGGTAAAGACACTCTCCTGTGTCCCCACGCCGGCTTGGTACCGTCACGTCCAGTCTCCCCCAAGCCTTCTTAACTGTAGAGGGGGGGCCGAGCGTCACAGCTAGCGCCTATGCACCGGACTGCTGGGTAGCCAGGAAAAAACGGTCGGCCTCTTCAGCCAAGGCACGGGGCTCCGTAAAGGACGTGTTAGCATGAATGACAACAAACCCCGGTACCCTCACTAACGGGTCCGCATTGCAACCACCATAGACTGTATATATAAATGGACGTAGGGTCCGTGACGTCACCCATAGGATTCTGCAGAGTTGCCGTGAAGCCCTTAGTAGGCAGAGTCGGCTACTAACGGCTCGACAGTGACGTCAGAGTCTAACTCCCGCCTTCTCCCGCCTGCTCCAAATAAGGGCAAGAGGCGGTGCTGAGGCGGAGCCGAGGCGGGACAGGGCGGGACCTGCTGCCAACGAGCGTGACGTTCCAGACCTAGCTCAGGCTAAAAAGCTAAGCTAACATGCTCTCAGTATTAAGCTAACAACCTATGCTAACAACACAGTCTATGCTAACAACCCAGCTTGCGGTCACTGCTCTTCGTTCCCGGCATATTCTGAAGGTAAGATACCCTGTAACTTTACAAAACTTGACCTTTTGATTTAAATGTTCTTGAACCTACACTATTCAATTGTTTTTTAAGTGCTTCACCGTTTTTCAAATATACATGTCATTTGTAAATACACTTTGTAAACTAGCAGAGATATGGCCAGTGTTGCGTGAATTACATTTAATTAATGAAATATGACTGTAGAAAAAGAAAGGTGCTTTTATATTGATTAAACCATTTTTATTTCTTTCAGCATTAAGAAAAAAGAAGATGGCAACCTCCTCCACGCCAAACTGCACAACCTGTAAGTTGATGGTCCTGGCTTACTTTACATGACTTCAGATGGTTGACATTACACACAAACATACTATACATATATGTATATATATATATATATATATATACATGTGTGCACAATTGTAGATAAACAGCACACAGTATATACATATATATATATATAAACTGTGTGCTGTTAATCTGTTTTTTGAGGTTTTGCTCTCTTGTTACTTTTAACCATACAGGTGTGATTTCATAGTTATTTTGTATGTTATTGTCAAAGGAACAAAATGAGCAACCCTTTATACTTAATTTGATATTCCTCATTATCTGAAGCATTTGTTACTCTCATTTATTTTCCTCCCATAGTGACTGTATGGATAATTGGAGACAGCTATGTCCGGCGTGGAGCCCAGAGAGCTACAGAGACCATCGGCAGCAACCTTGGCCTCGACCTGAGGGTGTGCTGGTTCGGTTGGGGTGGACTGCGCTGGAGAGGTGTCCTCCCCTTCTTTTCCTACTCCCTGCGAGGAAGAGCAGTCCCGGATGTCCTCCTCATCCACTGTGGCGTCAATGACTTGGGGGATGTGCCCAGTGTTCAGTTGCTGAACCAGATGAAGGAGGACCTGCACCAGCTTCACCATCGGCACCCTGGCATGAAGATCATGCTCTCCCAGATCAACCAAAAATAAATAAATGACATTCATATTTTCACTTCTTTTGTCTACTGCTTACTGAAAATGTTAGCTATCACATCAAAATCCGACTATCAAATGAAATGATAAGCTAACCATACAATACAGAAAACATTACACATTAAGGCTCAAATCTTTTCCCAAGCCGTAGCAGTCTGAAAAGAGTCCCAAGTTTAAAAACACAAAATCTTGACAATGAATACTACGCTGTCATTTATCAGTGACAATGCAAACAACAAGAAGGTCTCCCCTAATCCCATGTATTTTGGCATCAACTATGTCATAAGCATAGCATAGAATGTAATTATGAAGTGCAATACCCACAATCCCTACAGGGTCGTAACTTCACAGAAGATAATACCTTTTAGAGTTTCAAAATTGTTCAGTATGCAGATAAATATTTGTTTTACAATAGAAACATTTTTCTCAATAAATGTTCCCACATGTTGTGAGCATCAACTTTAAATCTTTTGTCAACAAATAAAACATCTTAATTTCCTTCACGACAACATTTTGTTTATAACACCACTACATTAACAATAAGCATAGGAAAATGATAAATGTCGACATTTAAGATTGTGCTTTTACTCTTTATTTAATCAGATCTATTTCACATTGAAAATGTGATAAATACACAAGCCACATAGAAAGTTAAATCTTGCATTTTATGACTTAAGTACACTAGAACATAAATTAAAGATGTGCAACAGCTGTATCTAATTAAAATGATATAACTTATGTACAGGGTTGGGAGGGCTACTTGCCAAAAACAAAACAAAAAAAGTATCAAGATATAAAAGTAATGTAACCTGATAACTTTATTTTTCTTTTGGATTACCTCAATATCAAATGCAATGCAAATAAACACAGGAGAGAAGAAATATTAATATGATTTTTTTACTTAAATGTATAATATAATACCATAAAGCAGATTCAGGCAGTCGGTGTATAGATTCACAATTAAAGTATTAGCCTACAGAACAGTACGGCTTCCAGAGAAGAGATACAATTTGATCATTTTACAACAAACAGCTCTTTTTAGGTTTTGAATAAGATTGTAATCCTGAGTTTCCCTATTGTTAAAAAAAGTCAAACTAATCCGATTACATCTTTTCCTATGTAACTAAGGATTACACTTTCCTTTTGTTCTATACGATCTTGATTCGTGTTAGATGTAATCCATTACTACCTAAGCCAATAAAAGTCATAACTTTTGGAAAATTGTCTCAAGTTATAAATGATGCCTTCAATGTCTTTCACGTGGAGAAGACATCACATTGGCCGAGGCGTTGCAACTTCCCTCAAGCGTCCTACATGAAAGAAAGATCACATGTTAAAAATGTGTGCACAAACTATTCAGTATGACCCGTCTTAGTTTAAAGTCCAAGTGTAAGAGTGAACAGAGGCGGAGTCTGCCTGCTTTCCAATTTGTTTTGTTTGTTGGCTACTGCTACCCAAACCAACATCCTCACAAGCATTGACTGTTGGAATGTCATTATGCTCCACATGTGGAACAACAAAGGCTTCTTCAGGTGTGTCTTGCATCATAATGATATTGCTCTGATCAGCAGCAAGACTGTTTTCACCACTACCATGGTCTACATCTGCAACCTCCTCATTGCTGTTAACAGCCGAACTAGGACTGTCACTTACCTCGTCATTGTTACTCACCCTGCTTTTCCTTCTAGGCTGTTGTTCATTGGTGAAATAGAAAATGGTGGGCACTGCAGTGTTTTTCAGGCATCTCCTTCCCTAATACAAATAATAAACAAAAACACATCAAATAACTTTTTGAGGTCTGTAGATATTCAACTTTCTTTTGAATAATGTTGTTTTAAATTTAAGAGTGCATTATAAAAGACAATAGAGGGCCAACATGTTAACTATGCAGTTAATCCATTCAACAATTACATGTTTCCAAGATTCAGATTCAAAGGATTTATGTCATATGCACATAGGCTACAGTGTAGGAATGGCAATGAAAATCATCTGTCCCGAGCTCCTCCAACAATGCAACATAGACATAAAACAATAAAATAAATTCAAAATTAAATTAAGAATAATAAATAAGTGCAGGCAGAAATCTATATACACGTAAATATAATAAGACATATGCAAGAACAGAATGTAAAGATAAATATAGTAAGATGAAATTAAATCCTTTTTTTTTTACAGTGATAGCTGTTAAGATAAATAAGTTATAAGATGACAACAGATGAATGAATGTTGCTATTAAAATAATGTAAAAAAAGGTAATATAATTCATCTGTTTTTAACATAGAGTATGTGGGGGAAAATGGCAATTCTCTATCTATGATAAAGAGTCTTTGCATAAATTGAAGAGAAATGTGATGGTTTGCAAAACAATTCGATTTCTATGTTTCTATACTTAACTGGCAAAATCTTAATTTGGCCTTTAATCAAAAGAACATTACTCATCACTGATGTGCAAGCTGTGCCATAACAATTATTTAGCATTGTATGATGTATAACATGTATTTAATTAGTAACAACAATTTACACTCACAAATGGAACCAAGTTTTTTTTTTTTTTTAAAGGATCTGTACCCATGAGTCCGTGCTGAAGTGATGACTCTCAAAGTGTTCACTGCACAGGCGAGAAGAAACGTTGGGGGTCCATTTATTCCTCCGGATGTTCAGCACCCACTGGTCCAGCCTGTCTGGATCACCTAAAGGAAACCTTTATTCAAAGATACATGAAAACCGACCCAAAGACAACAGGAGGGTTAATGCCATATTCACTTAATAACGCATGAACAACTTTTACAAATATTTCTAAATAGTCTGTGTTGGTAAATGTAATCTAGGTTGCACATTTCCTGCTGAAATACATGCATGGGCCTACCAAGTTACTGCGTGGCACTTTGGTTTTGATAAAACAGTGTAGTTCCACTATATAAACGTTACATTCATAATCAAATGAGACAATATGCAAGATAAATAGCTATTTTTTAGTTATTCTTAATGCTTGTCATTCACACGTTAAGAAAATAAAATAAGTACCGATACATAGCAGAACAATTGTGGCGATGTTCAGCTTAATAAGCCTTGTTCAACATCATTTCTTTAGCTAATACTATAGAAGGCTGCAGGCGAACCAAGTCCGCGTTTCGCTGCATTCCTTGATCTCCAGTTATAACGCCGGGCTCCGCCGCTGGCCGAAGCTAACGGAGCCGCAAAGGGCTAGCTACGGCTCCGGTTAGCTTCGGCGGCCACCACTGGGATAATTGGGTCCCCTTTTAACATTTGCTCCCATTTAGCATTATGGGCGTCATAGCCATAGACTATAAAAGTCTTACCCAAGGCTGAATCATAAACTAAACTGTATATATATATATATATATACACATGTATAAAGGGTTACGTCCTTAGCTGGCTAATAAGCTACATAACAAGCTAAGCTAACAAGCACACAAACACCTGCTAACGGGGTTAACATGTATAATATTTAGGGATGCACGATATTGGTTTTTTGAAACTGATACCGATACCGATAACTTCCTGCTTCTCAAGACCGATACCGATAACCGATAATAATATAATATATTAAATGTACCTGTAGTTTTTGCACACCTGGTGGTAAAAAAAAGACTAGTAGTGAGCAAATGACATGAGCATTACTACTATGAACAAAACAAAGCCAAGAACAGTTTTGACTCTTCAAAGTGACCATATTTATTTTCCCAAATAAAGTGCCTTTTTCAAAAGCCTCATCGATAGGTAAAAGCCTTTGCAGCTGGCTTTGGATTCGCCGCTAGTTTAGCAGCGCAGGCGTCTTCGTACGCTTTTAACACACCATCGTAGCGATGGCGATGTTTCAGGTGACTAATCAGGTTGGAAGTATTATAACTCGTTGCCTTTTTCCCTCCTCGTGGAACTTCTGCATTGCATTTGTTAATACAAATAGCAAGCGAACTATCTAACTCTGAAACTTTGAAATAGTCCCATACTACCGACGACATGTTTGTTTACTGTCCTGGCTTCACGGCCGCACACCATTTACGTCACAGCCAGGCATGAGTTACGGCCCGTCCACATTACAGCGTCGACAGCTTCAATCTGCCCATTCACTTTGAATGGGGTGACATCACGTTGCCGCTTTTTTTCGCCGAACTGAATTGTGGGTAGCATAGAGGTCCGTCTCCGCCGGAGACGCCGGAGTAGCCAGCGCCAGCCAATCAAATCCCGTTTCGGAAAATCTGACAGCTCAAGCCGTAGCCAAACCCCGTCTAAGCTGGGAGAGATATCCCGCCGTTCATTTCTATATTTCAAAAAAAGATGGAGGAGAAACTAATTATCGCCGTAGCAAATCACCCGGTTTTGTATGACCAGACCCTCTTCACCTACCCAGATACAAACCGGAGGAACCAGGCATGGAGGGAGGTGGCAGAGACAGTGGGTGAAACTGGTAGGTTTTCGCCTGTTTGGGGAGTTTATATATATATTGCTCCCATAAAATCCCCGGGGGTTTTTGCTTTGTATGTCGGGGGCGGGAGATTCATGTGATTGGTTGTTGGTCGCGTTGCTTGAATAACATCCCCAAGCTTCAGACATGCCCATCTCCAAGCTTTTTTTGAAGCTGTAGTGTGGACGCTCCATTAGGGAGCGCTGGATTTGTGAAAAACTCCCCTCTTCCTAAACCACTAATACCACAGTACTGGCAAAACGGGAGGAGCCGAGTAAAAAACAAGCGCCCCTCATCCCAATCCACCCACACCGCAGTATTTTTTCTTTTTTTTTACCCAAAAAATATATTGTATATTATCGGGGCTATTAATACTTTTATCGGGTTTATCGGGATGACGTCATAATTCCTAATATCGGACCACTAATAATATTATCATTTTACTCACCGAAAAAAGCTGAGAGTAGACTTCTTGTAAGTTCTGTTAGTACATTCAAGCGCACAGCACGACATTTTAATTGTCTGGTATTTGTAACAATATTCCCTAAAAGGCACAATCACCACGAACACGGCTAAAGCTAAAGGGTCAAGTACAGTAACTACGACTAACTAACGTTGTAGCCTCTATGGTTGTAGCCTAGCAGAGTGGACAAGTTGCTGTTAGCTGACAGTGAGGCATGTACGTGTCCATCAAAGTGACCACGCCCTAATTTATGCAAAAACTTTAAGACCTAATATAAATAAAAGGGTCGTGTTAGAAAACAATTCACTCACAGATCCATAATCATGAAGGTGGAATCTAACTATATCGATAATAAAAATGTATGGAGCCAGGGGTAGAAACATGTTTTTTTCTGCTGTAAAATTGGGCATTTTAACATGGGGGTCTATGGAAATTGCTCCTTTCTGCAGCCATCGCCTATCGGCCAATATATGAACTGCAGTGTGTGGCACTTCCGTATTGGCGTCCCGGCTCTTCCCCAGAGTTTGCCGCTTGGTTGCAACCTGGTTGCAACACACACCAATCACACGGTGAATTATGTATCATAACGTGTCACCACAACACATATGAAAATATTGTTAGTAAACCTGTGCCTCTAAAATAACTTCTGTTTCTTTCTCTCTTCCTTTGTCATCCTCCCCTAACTCCTCACACATAGAGTGTTACTAATTTGCCAAAAAAGAGACAAAACACACAATAAAGAGACAGATACAAACTAATTTGAATTATATCATTACCTATCTATTATGTTTTTTATTTCTACATATTGCAATAATATATTATAAGGGAATTTGTTTTGCCACATGTAGTTAGATCTGATAATGGGAATACTCTATTTTGTGCACAGGGAAGGAGGATTCTATGAAAGTTTCACATGAGCACATGCCTGGTGGTGGTGTTGTTAGCCGTGGTGTGGTGTGTTGGACAGTGAGTTTATAGCAGAGAGCTGATTGGTCTGAATACACAGCGCAGCATTGTTTATGCGTACTGTCTCCCTGCTCTCCATCCCCCTCTCCATCCATCTCATAATATATAAACAGTATATCCATCTGCCTTATCGCTTGCAAGTTGTCTGCACAATGATGTGTGTATTGCTGCATCATGTTTTACACTTGCCTCTAGCACTGTGTTCAGTATTCAGCTCTGTGATTGTGCTTTTTTCCTCCACAACTGCCCTCTCGGTCTGCAACCGTCACATTCAGCACCAGGATCTGCTGCATTGGTGTGTTTACTTCCAGCGGACATACAAACAATAAGCAGAGAAGCTTGCTTGTGTACAATTCTATTAAGATGCCAGAAACCCTCTTAACACACTAAACATTAGGTACCATTTTTGGGTAGATTCCCATATTTCTTTCTTAGCCCTGCTTCATATTCATAGATGTAACCAGTGTTTCTGCCAGACCAGGGCTTAGAGGGCGTCCACCCCGAGAGCGGGACGTCTTGTCACGTGATTTGAATTTTGAATTTAGCTGTTCCTTATAGATACTATCTCTTTACGTATTAGTTCCGAGCTGAATAAGGGCGTCAAGACGCCCCCCTGGCGGAAACGCTGGATGTAACACTCATTACCTAGGGCATTGGTTCCCAGCCTGGGGTGCGCGCCAAAGATCGCAGGAGGGGCGTCAGGCTTCAGATGATTTGAGGCCAAATATCATATTTAGACTCTTTTTTTTTGTTGATTGTCACTAATAAAATAAAATATAAAAAATAATTGATTAATTAATTAGAATAAAAATTCAAGTTAGTACTGTAGCTAATAAAGGCATAAAAAGATAGAAATGTATAATTCTTTCTTTAATAGAAATGTTTCTTCTGCCCGTAAAGCGTCCAAACCGGGCTTTTCTGGATAAGCGCATTTTTAAAACATAGTCATTGTCCATGCCGGTTTCAGTTGGATTATTTGTCACAGTTGCTCCGATCAGATCGTTCTCCTCCATTTTGTAGATTATTTACGACTTTTGAATCCACCTAAGCACATCTGCAAAATCCGGCTTACTTTGAGCATGTGTTTTAAACAGTTGAATCCCTTTGTGAATTGTTTCCACTTGCGCCGTCCTTTAATTTCTTCATACAGCGGGAATCCAAATGAATTAATCCCGAGTCCAATAACCATCAAAGTCACTCCAATAGTGCTCCTTAATTACGCTTTCATCCTCCTTTAACAAAATACTTCACATTCATCCAGTTTGTGACAGTAGTTGTAGCATTTTTTAGACTTTTAACCTGTTAGGCCTCAAGCCTGTTTTTCAGGTTTCAGGTTTGAAAATGACATTCCCAGAACAAATGACCATATCTTCCCTTCTAAAAGGATTAAATTAATAATCTTTTTTCTCAAAGTAATGATAACCTGTGAGTTGGATATAGAAAAGTCAGAATCAATATAGATGTTTTTTATTTTAAAGAAAATTCAGATTGAACATGGTAAAAAACTGTAAATTATAGTGTCCGTCCAAAAGATATATTTTGTACTTATAGTGAAAACTAACCTTGGATGATGGGTTAGTAGACTAAAAGCTTTAGGAATCCAAAGTACAACAGATAAGTACCCTGTATCAAGACTGATGCAAAACAAGTGATATTTGACATTTTTAGACAGATTTAGCAAAAAAACCCTCTTCTGGGGCCATTTGGGTGCATTTCCATATTTCTGGCCCCCATTGTTCGATTTAGACATGTGACATCTCTTCCTGACCGTTAGACCCATAAGCCGCTTTCACACCGCAGGACTTGCCGTACTTTAGTGCCGGCACTAAAGTACCACAGCACTGAATCCGCCAGGGGGCTAGTGCCAATCGCATTCACACCGCAGTACTTTCCCTGAGGCAAGATTACGCTGACGTCACTTCGTCTTCTTCTTCTCTGGGTTTACTGGCAGGCCGCAAAACCACTTCACGGCGAGTACAAAAAAAAACGAGAGAAGAAGAACTACACGGGGGGAGGGGGTATAAAGCCCACCCGCTGTATGAGGCGTTTGTTTACTTTCCGACCTCAGACATGATGGAGTTCATAAGGGTAATAAGGGTAATTTACAAATAAAATACCCCATTATAACAATGGACTTTATCTTTATGTATTTATTATATATTACCCCCTCAGGCTGATTTTGGAAAAGTTGTTTGGTGTTTTTCCCTTATTTATCTAAAACAAATGACATGATAAATGACTTGTGTTTATGTGTGTAAGACTTGTGTTTCTGCCCCTGCCATTGCTGCACAAGGTTGCAACATTGTAGATAAATTCAACCACCGACACCTGTCTGCTCTCACATTCTTCTATTCTGCAAATTTGGGGTGGGACACAATAAATAAAGCTTCGCCAGTTTGTTTGTTTTATTGCACAGTCAAGACATAACAATAACGGCATCACGCTGTTCCAGGTGTGTCGTATGCATGTACATTGAAGTAAAATAAAAGTGTGAAATGTAAAATAAAGTGTAAGTAGTTTCAAAACAATGTAACAGTGGCAATATATATAGCAGCAGACACACCTTAGTGCAAGTTAGGTGTCAGTATTAAAAAACAGTGGCAATATATATATATATATAATAACAATAGAAAATCGTTACCACTCTTATTATTGTGGTCTTTAATTTTGTTATAGTCCTGCCTGAGTTTCTTTATTTTTACCCGGCATCCGTGTGCACTGTGCACGATTCCCAGCTCAAGTAGCTTTTGCGAACATCGCTCAAAACATTTGGAGTTGGGAACTGCTTTCTGTAGAAGCTGCTGCATCCCGTCCTCAGAGTAAATTGCCAGAAGCGCCGACACTTCCTCATCATTCCACCGCTCCGGTGTTGTAGTACGTGTGGTCATAACTGCTTTAAAGTACAAAAAAACTACTCGCTCAGGTGTGGATGTGGTTTTGTAGCGAGGAAAACAATTTCTAACGGGGCGTGGTTTGCAATTCGCCCAGCCAATAGAAATAGAATAGAAATTGGCACCCTTTTATCACCAGGTTCGTACCACCTCTCTAGCAGGGACTGAAAATGGCCAAAAGAGTTCCCGGCACTGAGTAGTCCCGGCGGTGTGAACTCGACATTATTGGTACTAACGGAACTAAAGAACCAAAGTACCAGGGAAAGTCCTGCGGTGTGAATGCGGCTATAGACTCTCATGTTAAAAAAAAAAAGCTGGCGTCTCTGCTCATGCAATCTTGTTGCAGAGCGTAGGAATATCCCTGCTCTGATTTCTGGAAACGGAAAAGCAGTTTTTATTGCTTATGGATTAACTTCCAGCAGGAGTCATTTGGGGGGGCTCTTGGGAAAAAAGGTTGGGAACCCCTGCCCGAGGGGATCATTAATGTTTAATCTAACCTTGTGCATTATCACATCCAGAAACCTCAGTCGTGCAGCTCCATAGGAGCATTGGGAAGTTTTTCTGTGGTTTGAAGGCCACCCCACTAACTCTCTGGGGATGCAAAGCATTAACAAGCTGCTGTCCCTGGTAGAGAAACCTGGTTTCAGAGTAGAAGTTGAAAGATTACCAGTGAACTGACAGACCGCGCTGTGTTCATCAGTCGTTTTTCTGGCAGTCCTTTGCCAAGTTCCTCTTGTGTGCTTGATTTACCTTTTGTTGTTTGTTGAAATGTTCCCTTCATGTCCTTAGATGAGTGCAGTGGGAGGAAGACTGAGACAAACACATTAGATGTATAAACAGTATTTACATACAAACACACAGGCACAGACAAATAAACACACACACATTGTCATTGTCACTTACTTTAATTCCACATGGGCCAATTCAACATAATGGCAGTTTTTGGTTTGTTTCAGGTGGAAATACATTCAATAACTTGGTTAAACTTTTAGTAGAGCTAAAATCTAAGTATTATAAAAAATACAAATATTATTATTGGATATATCTGTCAGCTGGCACATTTTCCATGTCAGGAGACTATATTCATACTATTCTATGAGAAATGTGGATTGGTTTGTTTTACTATGTTATAATAGCATTGCACCTCCCCAGCTGCTGTGTACAGGAATCTGATCATTCATATTGATCAAGTAGCATGAAGGAGCCTCACACATTTATGGTCTGCATACTGCAGAATGCTCATGTTTTATGGGCTTGCATCCTGTTGTTGGGTTTAAATTTGATGCCCAGTATTTACATATTTCTCCCAAAAAGGGTCCCCCAAAAATAACTATGATACAGAAACATGTTATTTAATTCACACCTTCATGACAGTGTCACACGGAAAAAACTTGACATTTTAGGCATTGTAAAAGCAGACTCAATCAATCAATCAATGTTTATTTATATAGCCCAATATCACAAATGTTACATTTGTCTCAGTGGACTTCACAGTTTGTACAGAATATCAGTATGACAATACGACACCCTCTGTCCTTAGACCCTCACATCGTACAAGGAAAAACTTCCAGAGAAAACCCACAGTTTAAAGGGGAACATGGGATAAACCTCAGGGAGAGCAACAGAGGAGGGATCCCTCTCCCAGGATGGACAGACTTGCAATAGATGCTGTGTGTAAATCGAAGAGATAATACATTTTGGCAGTGTGAGAACAAGTTTTTAGAGAGTACTTGTCCATGGACAAGTGAGTTTGGCAATTTACTTGTCCGAATACATTTTTCACTTGTCCAGAATGGACAAAAATTGGGGCCACTAGAATCTTCTTCTTCGTCATCGTACATTTTCCCACGGTTTTTACGACACCACTAACGTAAGTGACCCCTAATCCCACCAGGAGCGTCTGCGCTGCGTTGCGCTGCGGCTGCGGCGTTTTTAGCGATCGCGGCCACTCTAGTCAATGGGTGCTATTCCACCAGACACGCTGCGCCGCGCTGCGCCGCGGCTCGAAGCGTCCCAGAAGCTCCTCGCCGCAAGGAATTTCTAAAATATAGGATGAATCCTATTTTTGACGCGGCGCAGCGCGGCGCAGTGCGGCGCAGGCAGGAAGTGGAATGTTCATCCAACAACTGCGAGGCTGCACACACGACGCTCCGCTTCCGCAACGTTTTGAAACGCGCCTCGTGGGTTAGGATGCAGGAGGAGGTCGCAGCGCGGCGCAGCCGCAGCGCAGACGCTCCTGGTGCGATTAGGGGGTGAGCGGTAAGATTTGACTGCATCACACATAGGGTTGGGTATCGTTTGGATTTTAACGATTCCGGTTCTGCTTTTCGATTCCGGTTATTTTCGGTTCTCGATTCCGGTTCTTGGAGAGGGTCAAAATAAGTCAAACTGGGAGAAAAATATATTTATGAAAACATTAAGTCAAATCTGTATTCCTATTTACAAATCACTTCATACTGTTGAATTTCTTACGGTTATTGAATACAATTTATATAAAAATAATCTCTGCATTGTTTAGTTAGTTCTAAGTGGTGCAGTTTGAGAATGTACAATTGGCCCAGTCTCCTCTGATGTTACACTGCAACCTGCCTGTGAGACAGAGTCCAACCACACATGTCCAACACATAGGACATAACCTAATAATAATAATACATTATATTTATAGCCTATAGGCCTAGCGCTTTTCTACAACTCAAAGACACTTGCACGCTTACACATGTCCTGCAATACACATGCTGCCCAGCTGCTCACTGTTTGTAAAAGTAAATAAATAGTATTTTCATTTCAATAATGTAGCTACTTTCTATACCCTGCTTCATAAACAATACTGATATCCCTGTGCTCCTCCGAGTCTGGGGGTCCGGGGATGTGAGGACAGCGCGAGGACACAGACAGGGAGGCTGTTTTACTTCATAAAGGAAATGGTGGTCAATATTAACAACACAGGAGCTAAAACACTTAATAACCTTCATTACGTGTTAGAGAAAGAACATAAGAAAGTTTGACAAAGATGAGGCTGTTAAACGGGCAGCGGATCCGCTGTGTGTAGAAAGAGAGAGAGAGAGATGCTGAGCTGCACCGTGCAGCGATCAGCTGATACGGAGCATAGAGAGAGAGAGCTGCAGTCCGCGGGGCTCGGCCTCGCCTCCTGTCCTCACAACTCTTATTAATCCCGGTACCGGACAATTGTTATTTGTTCCTACTCGGAACCGAGTTTTGCTTCCCAACCCTGCCACTGTGCTACACTTCCCGCCCCGCCCCCGTCTAACTGTACAGAAAGCGTTGAGATGCATTTCCTTAGGAATCGACAAGCAGAACCGAAACTAACATTTCTAAACGAACAATGGCGGACACGTACAATTTGCGAATGAGTTCTGCCTTTTGTAAACTGAATGTATCAATAATTTGTCAATAAACGTCACTTGTCCGTCGGACAAGTCAATTGACAGATCTACTTGTCCGATATTGTAAATAACACGTCCCGGACGGTGGGACGTCTACTTTTTCGCACACTGGCGTAGGTAGACCAAATGTTTGGAAAGACCAAATGTTTAGACATTCATGTGTCTATAATAAGAAGATGAATCCATGAGGATGTCAACAATCCTGTGGGAGCCATCAGAGAAGTAGTATGATGAGAGTCAGGCAGGACCACAGTGATAGGTTCAGCCACGACTCGCAGTCCAGGACTCAGGATCCAGGACTCAGGATCCAGGACTCAGGATCCAGGACTCAGGATCCAGGACTCAGGATGCAGGACTCAGGATGCAGGACTCAGGATGCAGGACTCAGGATGCAGGACTCAGGATCCAGGACTCAGGATGCAGGACTCAGGATTCAGGACTCAGGATCCATCAAGCCCTGTATCCCTCCTTGAATCAATCAATCAATCAATCAATCAATCAATCAATGTTTATTTATATAGCCCAATATCACAAATGTTACATTTGTCTCAGTGGTCTTCACAGTGTGTACAGAATATCAGTATGACAATACGACACCCTCTGTCCTTAGACCCTCACATCGTACAAGGAAAAACCTCTGGAGAAAACCCACAGTTTAAAGGGAAAAATGGGAGAAACCTCAGGGAGAGCAACAGAGGAGGGATCCCTCTCCCAGGCCGGACAGACGTGCAATAGATGCCGTGTGTAAATTGAAAAGATAATACATTTGCAACATAGGTAGTCCAAATGTTTGGAAATGCATGTGTGTATAATAGGAAGATGAATCCACGAGGATATCCATCCAGGACCTATGATCCAGGACCACAGCCACGACTCAAGATCCAGGGCTCACGATTCAGGACCGCAGGATCATCCATGACTCCAGATCCCGGCGTATATAGACACCAAAAAGAAAGACATTTGGGGAATCTGGGTTAATGGGAACATGAGAGTACACAGGTATAGACAGAGAGAAGGAAGAAGTAAGATGTCCCCCGACAAACTAAGCCTATATCAGCAAAACTAGGGGCTGAATCTAATCAGCTCTAACTATAAGCTTTATCAAAAAGGAAGGTCTTAAGCGCACTCTTAAAAACGGACAGGGTGTCTGCCGCCCGAACACAAACTGGAAGCTGATTCCACAAATGTGGAGCTTGATAAGAAAAGGCTCTGGCTCCCATTGTACTTTTAGAGACTCTAGGAACAACCAACAACCCTGCATTCTTGGAACGCAATGCCCTAGTAGGACAGTAGGGTATAATGAGTTCTTTAAGGTAAGATGGCGCCTGCCCATTAAGGGCTTTGTAGGCGAGAAGAAGAATTTTAAATTATATCCTGTGTTCTATAGGGAGCCAGTGTAAGGCAGCCAGAACAGGAGTAATGTGGTCCCTTTTCCTAACTCTGGTTAGTACACGAGCTGCAGCATTTTGAATCAGCTGAAGCGACTTGACTGACTTCTTGGTACACCCTGATAATAAAGAGTTACAATAATCCAGCCTAGAAGTAAGAAATGCATGGACTAGTTTCTCTGCATCGTTTTGAGGCAAGATATGCCTGATTTTTGCAATGTTACGTAGATGGAAGTAGGCGGTCCTTGAGATTGATTTTATGTGGGCGTTAAAGGATAAATCCTGATCAAATATAACACCAAGATTCCTTACAGTCTCACTGGAGGCCAAATTAATGCCATCCATAGTTAGTATATCCTTAGATAATTTGTTTCGTAGATTATTCGGGCCAAGTACAATAACTTCAGTTTTGGTCGTGTTTAACATCAAAAAGTTTAAGGTCATTCACGTTTTTAAGTCCTTAAGGCAGTCTTGAATTTTATTTAGATGATTAATTTCATCAGGCTTGATTGATAAATATAGTTGAGTATCATCCGCATAACAATGAAAATTTACATTGAACAACATCACACACTTTAAACATATTGGTAATTCAACATTTAGAAAAAATGTTGCACCCAAAGCACTAAATATATCTCACTGGCTTCAGTAGAAGAAGAACATGTTGTAATGTTCCAGTAGGCTGGATTTTCATAAGCTCTGTGCTAGTGCTGAACAATTAACCCTTTTTTATGTCAAAATCCAAATTGCAGGAGGAACAATATTTGTTCAAGGCAAACTTTGTGAAACGATACCAGTCTGAATAAAGTATGGTGGCTCTGCAAATATATCACAGCTTACACATCATATTCTACAGACTTAAAGAAACATATTTGTTTGGTACTGTTCTCCCGAAACATCCTACCATGATCATTTAATATCTTTTTCAGTGAAAAACAAAATAATGATGCAAAATGTATAATGCCATCAAATATCCTGATCCATATACAATTGCAATATCATTAAAGGAAATTGCAATATTACTTTTTCAAAAACGCTCAGCCCTACGGCTGACTTCCTGGATGCTGTCAGAGAAGGGTCCGATAGGTGCCATGTTTCCAGTTGTAGCCTACTCAGCCCTGTTGGCTTATAATTGAATTCTGACCGGAGACACGAGACAGGGGCTGTCACGTGTAATGTAGCTGAGCAGACGGGAGAAACATGACAGACTGCTAACCTGCGCTTACCCAGCTGCCTCAGCTCCTCACATCACCCAGAGATGATGATGTTAGCATCTCAGCTATGATCCTTTTGTGGCCCGCCTTCTTTGTTTTGCTGTGGCACTGTTTATACAGCTAACACCTAAGATTACATATTAATTAGGAAGCACGAATGTTTGGTATATTGCTTCATTAAATATTGAGAAACTGACTTATTAGCTTATTATTATGACTTATTATTAGTTAGTTAGCCCAACCTTCTCTTGGTGAAATGCAGTGTGTGAACTAGTTTGTAGGTTGGAAGCCAGACATCTACTTCTGATATTAAGATATAAGCTGGCACCTGTAACATCTTTAAGAAAAAACACTGATGGAAATTCTTACAGAATGACTTCAAAGTAGAGAAAAACACAGGCTCATATACTTTAAGGCTGGCTGGTTCCTTAAATGACGAGTTCTCCAAACTCACTGCTCAGATCAACCTGAAGACCCCTTCCGCTTACTACCTCCTGATGGACTGTATATACACTGAACAAAAATATAAATGCAACACTTTTGTTTTTGCTCCCATTTTTCATGAGATGAACTCAAAGATCTAAAACATTTTCTATATACACAAAATAACCATTTCTCTCAAATATTGTTCACAAATCTGAAAGAATCTGTGATAGTGAGCACTTCTCCTTTGCCGAGATAATCCATCCCACCTCACAGGTGTGGCATATCAAGATGCTGATTAGACAGCATGATTATTGCACAGGTGTGCCTTAGGCTGGCCACAATAAAAGGCCACTCTGAAACGTGCAGTTTTGCTTTATTGGGGGGGTCTGGGGGGGTCTGGAAACCAGTCAGTATCTGGTGTGACCACCATTTGCCTCACGCAGTGCAACACATCTCCTTGGCATAGAGTTGATCAGGTTGTTGATTGTGGCCTGTGGAATGTTGGTCCACTCCTCTTCAATGGCTGTGCCAAGTTGCTGGATATTGGCAGGAACTGGAACACGCTGTCGTATACGCCGATCCAGAGCATCCCAAACATGCTCAATGGGTGACATGTCCGGTGAGTATGCTGGCCATGCAAGAACTGGGATGTTTTCAGCCTCCAGGAATTGTGTACAGATCCTTGCAACATGGGGCCGTGCATTATCATGCTGCAACATGAGGTGATGGTCGTGGATGAATGGCACAACAATGGGCCTCAGGATCTCGTCACGGTATCTCTGCATTCACAATGACATCAATAAAATGCACCTGTGTTTGTCGTCCATACCATAACCCCACCACCACCATGGGCCACTCGATTCACAACATTGACATCAGTAAACCGCTCACCCACACCACGCCACACACGCTGTCCGCCATCTGCCCTGAACAGTGAAAACCGGGATTCATTCGTGAAGAGAACACCTCTCCAACGTGCCAGACGCCATCGAATGTGAGCATTTGCCCACTCAAGTCGGTTACGACGACGAACCGGAGTCAGGTCGAGACCCCGATGAGGACGACGAGCATGCAGATGAGCTTCCCTGAGACGGTTTCTGACAGTTTGTGCAGAAATTCTTTGGTTATGCAAAGCGATTGTTGCAGCAGCTGTCCGAGTGGCTGGTCTCAGACGATCTTGGAGGTGAACATGCTGGATGTGGAGGTCCTGGGCTGGTGTGGTTACACGTGGTCTGCGGTTGTGAGGCCGGTTGGATGTACTGCCAAATTCTCTGAAACGCCTTTGGAGACAGCTTATAGTAGAGAAATGAACATTCAATTCACGGGCAACAGCTCTGGTGGACATTCCTGCTGTCAGCATGCCAATTGCTCGCTCCCTCAAAACTTGCGACATCTGTGGCATTGTGCTGTGTGATAAAACTGAACATTTCAGAGTGGCCTTTTATTGTGGCCAGCCTAAGGCACACCTGTGCAATAATCATGCTGTCTAATCAGCATCTTGATATACCACACCTGTGAGGTGGGATGGATTATCTCGGCAAAGGAGAAGTGCTCACTATCACAGATTTTTTCAGATTTGTGAACAATATTTGAGAGAAATGGTTATTTTGTGTATATAGAAAATGTTTTAGATCTTTGAGTTCATCTCATGAAAAATGGGAGCAAAAACAAAAGTGTTGCATTTATATTTTTGTTCAGTGTATAATAGGGGTGTAACGGTATACGTATTCGTACCGAAATTATTCGGTATGGGCCCTTCGGTTCGGTACACGTGTGTACCGAACTAATATAACGTTAAACGTAAAAAATTGAGAACGTGAACAACTTTTTGGAAGTAATCTCAGATGCTGCGTCGCAGCATTCAGTGTAATTTGCTCACATTGGGTTCAACGCGTCATAGAGCGACCAAGTACTTTCATTGGACGAGAGGCATACTATGAGAGCTGGTCACAGGGATGCTTTCAAATGTAGTCAGTAATTTGAGGAACTGTAGAAATGGCGAACGCAGATAAAGTTGAGCTCACAAATCCTCCAGTATCATTGAAGTCTCCGGTTTGGGAACATTTTGGTTTCGCAGTTACGTACAAGGATGACGGACAAAGACAGGTGGACCGAACCAAAGCTGTTTGTCGGCATTGTTCAACTACAATTGGTTACGTGGCTGGCAATACATCAAATTTGCACACTCAGTTGAAAAGGCATCACCCGAACGTGAATATCACCGGTACCAAAAGAAAAATGACTGAAGTACAAACCCAACTCCCACTAGCATTTAAGCCTCCACCACTCGCAACAAATTCAGACCGAGCCAAAGCTATTACAAACGCCAAATATCCTTATGTTCAGGGCTGCACATAACTGGTGCGCAGGTGCACCTCCGCCAAAAAAAGAGCACCGGGTCATTTGAAAAAAGGCGCATTTGCGTACCAACATTGAGAGAGGGAGAGAGAGAAGAGAGAGAGATATTTGCGAGTTGCATATGAACTCAGGGCCGGCCCGTAGCTCTGGCGTAATAGATGTTCGCCTAGGGCGCCATATCTGGGGAGGCGCTGCGCTGGCAGTTCTGGGAGGGAAAAAAACATTTTTGACCGTTGGCGCTCATCCTAATTTTCGGCCTTGATGTAACAATATTCATAATTAAGTAAATGTAACACCCTTTTCACCCCGGTTACACGTTTCATTTGCCCTGCACGATGGACACTGTAAGTGATGAAAATGGGGGATGTTGACTTATCTGGCGCCCGCAGCTCACAGCCAAAATGCGAGTGAGGGAGAGAGAGAAGGGCGCACCGCCCGGTACCGGCACTGTTGTTATTAGAATCTGGTGCTAGCTGCTCTAACGGATATAAGAAGAATAAGTTTCTACAATGATGTGGAGGAGAGTCCTCTCCAGTCAGACTGAGAGGCTGATAACTACAGCTCAGTGAGGTAAGGACTATTGAGTGTTTAGATAGTTCACTTTAGTCTAAGTTCAATTGGTTTGGTCACAATTTATGTAAACACATATTTCCAAGGCACTCCTTTATAATCATTGGGATGAACAGGTTTGAAATCATTCCAATGTATACTATAGGACAGTAACCAAAAATATCCTTTAAAACTGGAGAGATAAAAACAAAAATGCATAAATAAATAAATGTTAAGGTAAAATAAGATATGAATGAACAACACAAATAAAATAAGTTACATTCATTTGTTATTGGCTATGGTAGGTTATTGGTTATGTTCACATACTTATTTGATTACATCCACTTGTCTAAGATGATAACAGAGACTTTCGACCCAAAACCAGCTGTTGACTTGTGGATGCAAGCAGCTAATCACAGACTCAACCAGAGAGGAAGTAGTAGGCCTACATCATCAGCTACCATGTCTGACAGAGAGGAAGACAGTGAGGAGAACAGTCAGGAGGGTAGTGATGACAGCTTGTAGGATTACTGGTCGTGCTAATGTTGTCTTGTGTTCACCTCTGCATGTGTGTTCAGTGTTCACCTCTGCATGTGTGTTCTGTGTTCACCTCTGCATGTGTGTTCTGTGTAAAAATAGTAATGTTTTACTGCTTTGGAGTGACATTACTGAAGTTGTGGCTGCTTGCAAAGAATACAATATTAAGCGGCACCACGAGACGAAGCATGACACCTTCAAAGTGGCCTTTCCACCCAAGACAGAGGCACGAAAGCGCAAGATTGAAGCACTGACAGCAGGTTATGCGCACAGCAGCAGGATCCTGGTGCGAGGCCTCACAGCCCAACAGAAAGTGACAACTGCGTTCCTAAAGGTGTCGTGGGTGCTCGCAAAGCACAACCGGCCATTCACTGACGCAGAGGTTTTCAAGGAGGTGATGGTGACCGTTTTGGAGGAACTAGCCACCGACAAGTCCATGGATGGTGTCATTGCGTCAGTGAAACAGGTGTCCCTCTCTGCGAGGTCTGCTATACGCCGCATAGAAGCACTGTCAGACGCTGTGCAGGGGGTAATTATCAAGGGTCTCAGTCAAGCCAATTACTTTTCCTTAGCCATTGACGAGAGCACTGACAGTACAGATGTTGCCCAGTTGTGCGTCTATGTTAGATATTTTGATGGAAAGGAGTTCAGGGAAGAGCTGCTGTCTGTTAATCCATTAGAAGGGCACACCACTGGGGACGTTATATTTACGAAACTGGAAGAGTTGTTTAGGCTGCATTCATTGTCATTTGAGAGGGTTAACCTAATCGTGACAGACGGGGCTCCTGCTATGGTGGGAAAGCACAGAGGTCTGGTAAGCAGGTTGAAGGAGCACGCCCCCCAAATGCATGGACTGCACTGTCTCATCCACCAGAGTGTCCTTTGTGCCAAACTCAGTGGTGAGCTAAAGGAAGTTATGGACAAAGTGATGCGTGTCATTCATTTTGTCTGGGGTACATCAAGCAATTTGGCCACCTAAACCAGCTTAACCTGCAGCTACAGGGGAGAGGCAAAACCATAGTGGACATGGTTGAAAAGCTTGAATCCTTCACGAGGAAGCTGGAGTTGTTCGAGTCAGACATATCCACTGGCTGGCTCCTCCATTTCAGTACACTAAAATCACAGGCACTGGGACAAGTGACAGAGCTGATGGTGGACTTCATCAAGCAGCTACGGGCCAACTTCACGTCAAGGTTTGAGGACTACTCCATCCCAAAAGACATCATTGCCTTTGTACGCGATCCTCTCACAGTCCGACCAAGTGGAGACTTCACCTCCCAGGCGAAACAAATGATCCCCTCCTTAGACGAGGCTGCATTAGAAATGGAGCTAATTGATTTTCAAACAAGCTCCCTGGTCAGCAATGCGCTCAGAAGTGCGGAGTCTGTGAGTGACTTTTGGGTGGGAAGCTCAGAGGAGTATAGCACGATCAAGAGACTCACATGTTATGTGCTCACAATGTTCCCTTCCACCTATACATGCGAGTCGTCCTTTTCTTCAATGAATGTGATAAAGACGCACGAGAGGAATCGATTGACGCATAAAAACCTTGAGAACTGCCTGCGGATTAAAGTGACGTCCATATCACCAGATATCCAAAAAATAGCGACCGATGGGAGATGTCAGTTTTCACATTAAGTGAGTACCAAGCCTGTCGTAATTGTATTTAATAGCCTAATTATATTTTTGATATTTTTGAATGAATGGCTCATTGTAATTATTATCCCTAATGTAGCGTGTTTGCTCTGTCGTTTCAGGAGCATATGCACCACCACTCCTCGCCCTCCATGATCAAGCGGCTTCTCCAATTTTGTTGTCAATGTTTTGACTGAACTTTGTTACTGTTCACATATAAGTAAACATTACGTTTGAATGATTTAGTGAGCTGGTGTTATTTTTTTCAAACCACACACCGAATGTTGGCTATTTCAGCACCACGCGCTGTCCACCTATTGATCCACTATCAGCGTCAGTGCACCCGGCTGCCTGATTGTGCCTGTGCTGTATGTACAAATCATGTGCCTGTTGAAAAAAAAAAAGGCAAATGACTCCGTTGTTGCAATGGCTTATCAATCCATTGTCTTTAATGTGATTCATCATTATGAATAAGGCATATAAATATACTTAGAAATAAAAGCTGAGACATTTTGCAGGGCTCGACAGTAACGGTTGCCAGGTTGCCATTGGCAACCATTCAGAAAAAATGTCAACCACTTTTTGGCCTTTGGTTGCTATCAGTGGCAACCACTTTTTAACATGAAGAAATAAGGACAGCAAACAGCAAAATGTGCACGCCAAAATAGATAAATGTTAATTATTTGTTGTATTAAGACTGATATTTAATTATTGTTGTGACCAGTCGGAACCTGATACTGAAGTTGCACGTGCATTGGTTTGATTACGGCGCCAGAAAGCGATGCACGTTTACTCGCGTGCGCAGTGCGGGGTGCGCGGTGTGTTTGTTTTACAAACAAATTAATTGTTTTACTGTGGGGTAAAATGTTCGTCCAACCCGTCAACATCTCAAACGAATGTTCAAAGTGATTCAACTGATAAAGCGCAAGGTGAACCCGAACGAAAAGCAAGAGGACATTTGTAAGGTCTTGGGAGGCGAAATATATATGTACATTCTGCTCCGTTGTGCATTCACTTCCGGTACAAGTTCCTTCAAAATAAGAGTCCCGATCTTGTTACTACCAAAATAAAAGTGCAAAACGAAACTTTACCATAGGAAATTAATAATTAATATCTAATTCTTAACTTTGAATGGTTTTCATTTATTAACATTAGAAATGTATTAGTCTGGCCAATCCAAGACTTCAATGCTGAAGGGCCAATGGATGGTCAAGAAACCCCACATTTGAAAGGAACACAACGGATGACCAAGAAACTAGTGACTTGCTCAATTCATTTGTGGATCTGTGAAGAACAGGACAACAGCTGCACTACTGGCATTTGGTATACCAGCAATTGAGGGTGGACAAGTTTACTACCACTTTAGTTTCAAATAATTGTGTTAATTACTTATTGTAAAGCATTTGAACATTCTTTTGTGTCACATTTTCATTATTAAGTTGATGTATAACTGTATAGTATCTTAATTATCTTAAAATATAAGGTGACTAAAAATGGCAACCGTATTTTCAGTTTTGGCAACCAAAAGCTGATGCCTGGTTGCCAGCCTGGCAACCACTTTTAAAAGTTAGTGTTGAGCCCTGTTTTGACTGATCAGCAATTATAGATTTGTGCCTCTTGTCAAACACAGCCGGCTTCCTGTCAGGCCACAGTGACTTGTTTAGAGCTCTTTACCTCATTATTTTATCTCGTATTGCAACTACAGCGGTACTGTATTACATAACCCATCTACACCTATCACATGTCTCCTATTCTGCGTTTACTAACATTTACTCTCTCTGTCCTCTCTTCTGTCCTTTGTCAAAGTCTCTTGACAACTATAGATTAGACCTGTATGCCGGCTTACATTGTTTTTCATAGGAAACTTTACCTAATCACCTTTTTAAAGCCACACTGTCCCGAAATTGACACCAGATGGACACAGAATTGTGAATTTCGCACGAAGATGGCCCTGAACCACACACGAAGGCAACATTTACATTACATTTAAGACATACAACTGCAACGAAAGTAACAAAAACAATTATGTTAAAGTACTATGATATCATACTGTACTGATATTTTCAGACTTTTTTCTTTACTTTCTCCGTCTGTATAAGTAGAAGATATTAAGTGTTCTCAGTCATGTTGTTTCCGTAGCAACAACAACTTCCTGTCAACTCGCCTTCAAAATAAAAGCATCTAAATAAAACAGGAAGTTAACCTAAATTACATTTAAGACATACAACTGCAACAAAAGTAACAAAAACAATGTAATATCCTTTTCAGTTTCACAGAACACAAATTGGGTTATTTACATAATATGTTTACATTATTTTGTTGTGCAATAAAACAACCAGATGGACACACGATAAAGGAAATGTTCAAATTCGGCTCTGATCGTAACAACATCGGGCCATTCGTGAGGGCATCTTAAGCCATTGTATGACCGCCAGTGGAGTTTCTCAGGCTCCGGCAGCAATTTCGTGAGCGGTGGCAAAATCTTTGGCATGCCAAAAAATTGCCGAAGGACCTTGCGAAGGTTTATTTTCGTTTTGAATTAGTGTGTCCATTTTGCCCTTCGTAAGGCACTCGTGAGGGCATCTTGTCAAATTGTGTCATATTCGTCTGATCATCGGTGCCATCGGGGCGAACAATGCCCGATGGCACCGATGATCAGACAAAGATGACACGAAAATGAACCTTCGCAAGGTCCTTCTGCAATTTTTTGGCATGCCAAAGATTTTGCCACCGCTCACGAAGTTGTATTATAGAGGGTTTCATCCCTCCAATTCAAAATGGGATTTCAACACTTTACGTTAAATCTAAATGGGAGAAAGAAGCTAGAATAACCATCTAGAGCAGTGGTTCTCAACCTGTGGTACGCGTACCACTGGTGGTACGCCAGCTCCTGCTAGTGGTACGCGGAGGAATCTGACATATATATAAAAAAATAAAATAATTTAACCTTTACACAGAACAGACATAAAATACAGAAAACACAACTAAGTAAACACAAAGACGAAAAGCAGGCACTACATTGTGCACATTTGGGACATTAAGGTACACTACTTATTACTGCAAGAGCAGCTGGTGGTAAGGACCTCAGACAACTTCAATTTAAAACAGGCTATAGGGACAAGTGCCATCAGTTTGAGGCTTGATTGAATAACATTCATTAAAAAATAAATCATACTATCAAAATACTACAACGAATGAAAATAAGCTTGAGATAATTGAAACTATGATTTAAATAAGTTCTAATAGGCTATTGTTGTTTTTAGATTTAGAAATGAAAACATTTTTTAAATGTATTTCTGGCGTTGCTAATGACAACCATACTACCCGGGAACGATTAGCGAACGTTGCAAGCAAGCTAAAGAAAGAAGAAAGCTGAATGATGCTAAAAACGTGGCTCAAAACGGGAGGTATTCAGAGGAGAGGTACAGAGGAGAATATTACCAGCGAAAGTGAACAAGTGAATAAGGAGGAGGACAGTCATCAACCGAGCAAAAGCCAGCATCGCAAACGTGATATTTTTCATTTCAAACCTTTATTTACCCAGGTGTATCCCATTGAGATAATTGATCTCTTTTTTAAGGGAGACCTGCTCAAGTAGGTTCCACATGAAACATAAAAACATAAACAGAACAACAAAAAGAACATCTTACAGCATCATTACAGGGATTACAATTTACAATAACTATCCACATGAGCAGGTACCAACAGCTTCCGATTGAGTAGCATCCAACCGAGCTTTAAAAACATTTAGTGGCACCAGATTGCTCAGTTTCCATTTCAATTGCAGACTATTCCAAGACAGAGGAGCTGTGCATCTAAATGCCATCTTCCCTAAGACAGTCCTAGCAGTTGGCACATTTAATAAAACTACAGCAGGCAGTAGGCACTTACAATTTTCCGTGAGATCATGGAACAGATGTAAGATGGAAGTTTCCCTAACATGGCTTTGTATATAAAAATGTACCAGTGACTGAGCCTCCGTACAGTTAGTGAAGGCAAACCAGCCCTTGCATTCAGGGTACAGTGATGGGTTAATGCTTTACAGTTTGTCACAAATCTCAGTGCGCTGTGATACGCAGCATCTAACTTGATCAGGCAATGGGCAGGTGCATTCATATACATCAAATCACCATAGTCCAGCACAGGTCAAAAGGTCACAGAGCCTTTTCCTGGCCTCAAGCGAGAAACAGGACTTGTTCCTGTAGAAGAAACCTAGCCTAACCCTCAGTTTTTTAAGCAGGTTATTTACATGACGTTTAAAAGTGAGACAATCATCAAGCCAGATACCAAGGTATTTGTAACAGGTAACCACTTCAATTTTTATTCCTTGCGTAGTTACAATATCTAAAACAGGCTCTGGTGTCTTTTTAGCTTTAGAAAAGAGCATTACCTTGGTTTTCTCTCAACATTTAAAAGAAGCTTTAGTTCAGAGAGCTGAGTCTGAATAATGTTAAAAACTGCTTGTAATTCAACAACAGCCTCCTTAATGGAGGGACCTGCACAATCCATCACGGTATCGTCCGCATAAAAATGTAAGGTTGCTCCATCGACATTTTCACCTAAACTATTGATGTAGATGGAGAATAAAAGTGGACCTAAAACAGAACCTTGAGGAACACCATTAGTAATGTTTAACCACTCAGAAGACAGCCCATCAAACTGAACACATTGGGACCTTTCAGAGAGGTAGTTCACAAACCACCCACTGCATGGCTGGATATGCCAATACTGAGTAGCCTCTGCTTTAAGATTCGATGATCGACGGTATCAAACGCTTTGGACAGGTCAATAAATAGAGCTGCACAACTCTGCTTATTATCTAAAAAACTCGCCACATCATTCACCACTTTCATTGTGGCAGTGATGGTGCTGTGTTGCTTTCTGAAGCCTGACTGATGTTTAGACAGGATGTCATTTGTACATAAAAACACCTTTACCTGTTCACTCACTAGGCGTTCAAGAACCTTAGCCAGAACTGATCATTTAGAGATGGGCCTATCATTATTTAATAAAGTGGCCTCCCCTCCTTTTAGTAGAGGCAGGACATAAGCTGACTTCCACAATTTTGGAATTGTGTTCGTGCTGAGAGAGAGGTTAAAAAGAGTAGTGAGAGGTGGAGCAATAAAATCAGCAGCTATCTTTAAAAAGAAAGGCTCTACGTTGTCCGGGCCAGCCGGTTTCTTAGGATCTAACTTGGTTAAAGCTTCACGAACAACATCAACAGTAAAAGGAGTAAAACTAAAAGGGTTTTCCAAAACACATTTTTCAGAGTCACAGACTGTGGTGTTCACAGAAGCAGAGTTAGTGACAGAATCAAACAGAGAGCCACAGGACACAAAATGCTCATTAAAACAATTTAGCATAGTAGCCCTGTCCGATAGAGTGCCAGATGCTGTGGTAAGGCACGGAGGTAGCTCATTAAGGATTTCACCGGTGGATATCGATTTTATGGGTTTCCAAAATGTTCCAGGATTATTCAGGTTCTTTGTGGTTACTGACAGATAATACTTGGATTTAGCACTTTTGACATTTGATGTGAAGCTATTTCTTAGCTGCCTAAAGCGTAGCCATTCTACCTCTGAGCCTGATTTCCTAGCCTTTGCCCAGGCCTTGTTTTTCTCATGTAGGAGACTAGATAATTCAGCAGAAAACCAAGGATTGTCTCGTCCCTTCACTCTAAATGTACGCAGGGGTGCATGTCTATCTATAATTTCCATAAAACCAAGATAAAAATAAGACCATGCGGTTTCTACATCAGCACACAGATCGATTTTACCCCAATCAAACCCAAACAGATCATGAACAAAACCCTGCTCCACAAAATGCTTTTAGTCTCTCTTACTGATAATGTGAGGTTTAACCTTTTGGACCTTATGGCGCGTTTCCACTGCAGCGGGTAGCTCGCTTTAAGCGTGCCGAGCCGTGCGGGGCCCGTTTTTGGTTGCGTTTCCACTTGGCCTAGTTTTGGCCCGGGGCTACTTTTTCACATTTTTTCTGGCCCGACTAAATCGTGGTTCTAGGGCCAGGAACAACCAGGCTGAGTCGGGCTGAGTATGCTAAACTAGAGAGAGAATCGCTGGCAAGGGAGCTACAACTACAACAAGATGAACATATTTGGCCGTGATTTAAGTGTAATACACGTTTCAAAATGATGCCGAAGTAACAACATACTGATACCGGTTAGTAAAAAACATGAATTAATGCTTTGACAAGTCTGCAGACAGACGGCAGGCGAAAAACCCTTTTAAAATGCGTGTTTTCTAAATGGAGCTTGGCTAAGCTAACGTTATATATGCTCCGACCGTCCACACTCACAACAACGGCTTATACAGACATAAATAAACCAGCGACTGTATTCGCCATGACACAGACAGTCTGTGGTTTGTACTTGTTTAACTTTTGTCTAGTTTCTGAACAGATATGAGGAGCTGTGAGCTCTGAGGGCTAAGAGCTAACGGCTGTGTTGTTTTTCTGGGGCTTTCATTGAAGATGACGTCACGGCTCCGCCTACACTGCGTTACTATAGTAACTGCCCCAGTTCCTAAACTGTAATAGAAGCGCAGCATTAAAGTGAGCCGGGCGTAATAAGGCCTAACCAAACCGAGCGAGGCCGAGCGAGGCCTGCAGTGGAAACGTGCCATTAGTGTCCCTAATTGTGGCTACAACACAGTGATCACTCAGATCATTTGCAAATACTCCCACAGATGAGTATTTATGGGGAACATTAGTTAAAATGAGATCAATTAGGAAGGATTTATTAGGGGACTTAATGTTAGGGCGAGTAGGACTGTCAACAATCTGAGTAACATTCAAAGAGACTGCAGTTAACCAGTCTCAATTAAAATCACCAAGCAGTACTATTTCCTTGTAGTCAAGTTGAGATAAAAGTTTTGCCAATGAAGATAAAGAGTCCTTGACAGCTGAGGGGGGTCTGTAGCAGCCCACCACCATGACCTGTTGACCCTTTGCTACATCGATATGTAAAGCTACAAATTCTAGTTGTTTACTAATAGATTTGGAAACCATCTTGGTTACACAAAACTTATGTTTCACATAAATGGCAACGCCACCACCTTTTTTAGGACGGTCGGTACGATGTACACTATAACCATTTAAGTAGATGTCAGAGGCCAAAATAGATTTATCTAGCCACGTTTCTGATAAGACAATGCCATCAGCATCAGTCGAGCTCGCCAAAATGCGGACAAAATCTAACTTAGGTAACAGACTGCGCACATTTAAGTGAATGAATCCCAACCCAGATCTAGAATTAAAATCAGCATGAGTAGCTATCTGACTACTACTGTTGCTGGGCGGTCCAGGGTTGAGTTGTACATTCCCTGATAGCAATAATAACAAAAAAACCAAGCACCTTTTCCTCTTAACCGACACACATACACTGTCATCTGCTTTAAAGTCACCAGTAAACTCTGCGAAAGTGAGATTAGAGCTCAAGAAGCAGTCCTGAAGAACCATCATAGCAGGCAAGTGAGAAAGACAAACATTTGTCGAACTGAATGTCTGTGACAAGGCAACCAGTAATTGCTTGTGTAACACATCCGAACCTTTAGAGGGGATGTCCACTGCGGGCGGTAGAACAGACCTGAATCCAGTCGACTTCTCAGAATGACGAGAGAACTTCTCATTGTCCAAAATAGCTAACAGGCATAGCAGAATCACGATATGGGCCATTTTCCCAGACCAGCACAGCATCCGGATAGGCGCGCAAGCAGGCCCGAAACGTGCCCCGTCTCTTAGCGATATCCCCGGTGCAGAACCAAGCGGCAAACTGTGGGGTAGAGCCGGGAAGCCAATACGGAAGTGCCACACACTGCAGTTCATATATTGGCCGATAGGCGATGGCTGCAGAAAGGAGCAATTTCCATAGACCCCCATGTTAAAATGCCCGATTTTACAGCAGAAAAAAACATGTTTCTACCCCTGGCTCCATACATTTTATTATCGATATAGTTAGATTCCACCTTCATGATTATGGATCTGTGAGTGAATTGTTTTCTAACGCGACCCTTTATATTTATATTAGGTCTTAAAGTTTGTGCATACATTAGGGCGTGGTCACTTTGATTGACAGATACGTGCCTCACTGTCAGCTAACAGCAACTTGTCCAATCTGCTAGGCTACAACCATAGAGGCTACAACGTTAGTTAGTTGTAGTTACTGTACTTGATCCTTTAGCTGTGTTCGTGGTGATCGTGCCTGTTAGGGAATATTGTTACAAATACCAGATAATTAAAATGTCGTGCTGTGCGCTTGAATGTACTAACAGATCTTCCAAGAAGTCTACTTTCAGCTTTTTTCGGTGAGTAAAATGATAATATTATACATGTTAACCCCGTTAGCAGGTGTTTGTGTGCTTGTTAGCTTAGCCTGTTATGTAGCTTATTAGCCAGCTAAGGATGTAACCCTTTATACATATATACAGTTTAGTTTATGATTCAGCCTTGGGTAAGACTTTTATACTATATGGCTATGACGCCCATAATGCTAAACGGGAGCAAATGTTAAAAGGGGTGGGCCGCCGGAGTCCACGCCGCCGAAGCTAACGGGGCTGCAGGGTGCTAGCTCGCTAGCGCGTCCCGGCGGCCGTAGCTAGCACCCAGGGGCTCCGTTAGCTTCGGCCAGCGGCGGAGTCCGGCGTTATAACTGGAGATCAAGGAATGCATCGTAACGCGGACTTGGTTCGCCTGCAGCCCGCTGTAGGATTAGCTAAATAAACGATGTTGAGCAAGGCTTATTAAGCTGAACACCGCCACAATTATTCTGCTATGTATCGGTACTTATTTTATTTTATCAGTCATTACCCCTCATGGTTTTTCTTACCACTGCTACGCTGATGACACCCAATTAATTCTGTCCTTTCCCCGCTCAGAGACCCAGGTCGTTGCACGCATCTCTGCTTGTCTAGCTGACATCTCTCAGTGGATGTCTGCTCACCACCTCAAGCTCAACCTTGACAAGACTGAGCTGCTCTTCCTCCCGGGAAAAGATTGTCCCACTCTTGACCTAACAATCAACATCGGCACCTCAGTTGTTTCCCCGACTCAGACTGCAAGGAATCTGGGTGTGACCCTAGATAACAACCTGTCCTTCACTGCAAACATCGCTGCTACAACCCGTTGCTGCAGATACACGCTTTACAACATCAGGAAGATACGTCCCCAGCTGACTCAGAAAGCGACTCAGGTTCTGGTCCAGGCTCTCGTTATCTCACGCCTAGACTACTGCAACTCCCTACTGGCTGGTCTACCTGCATGTGCCATCCGACCTCTGCAGCTCATCCAGAATGCAGCGGCTCGTCTGGTCTTCAACCTTCCTAAATTTTCCCACACCACTCCGCTCCTCCGCTCCCTTCACTGGCTTCCGGTAACTGCTAGAATCCACTTCAAGACACTGGTACTTGCTTACCATGCTGCGAATGGATCTGGCCCTTCCTACATCCAGGACATGGTTAAACCGTACACCCCAGCGCGTGCACTACGCTCTGCATCAGCCAAACGACTCGTTGCGCCCTCGCTGCGAGGGGGACCCAAGTTCCCATCGGCGAAAACACGTGGGTTTGCTGTCCTGGCTCCAAGATGGTGGAATGAGCTCCCCATTGACATCAGGACGGCAGATAGCTTGCACATCTTCCGGCGCAAACTGAAAACTCATCTCTTTCGACTCCACTTCGAGCGTTAGAACTATTAACGAAGCACTTTTATACTAATAAAGGACTGGCTTACCTAAAGCCAGTTGAGTAGCACTTGAAATGTTTGGCTCTATGAAACCTGATGTACTTATATTTTATTTTTTATTTAGCCTTTATTTATACAGGTGTAGATCTCATTGAGACACAAGGTCTCATTTTCAAGAGAGACCTGTCAGTGGTAACACTACCACACAAAGTTACAGACAGACAGGACACTAAACACAGAGGCAACACTAAAATACAACATCGTAAAAAAGTAGTCATTGAAATCCATATACAGCAGTCAGATATAGCAGGTGCAAACACCCACAGATGATTTCTCCAGCTTTTTTAAAATGAGTTTAAAATCCGTGATGGGTATCAAAGTGGTCAGCTTAAGTTCCTGCTGAAGTGTGTTCCAGGTCGAGGGGGCAGAGTATGATATGGCTTTTTTCCCAAGCACCGTGCGTACTGAGGGGACGGACAGAGTGATGTATATGATTCTGTTTTCTTCAAGGTTGTGTCTTCCTGGTCGAATGTACTTATTGTAAGTCGCTTTGGATAAAAGCGTCAGCTAAATGCAATGTAATGTATTGTAATATTAACGTGTGAATGACAAGCATTAAGAATAATACCAAATAGCTAATTATCTTGCAGATTGTCTCGTTTGATTATGAATGTAACGTTTATATAGTGGAACTACACTGTTTTATCAAAACCAAAGTGCCACGCAGTGACTTGGTATGCATGTATTTCAGCAGGAAATGTGCAACCTAGATGACATTTACCAACACAGACTATATAGAAATATTTGTAAAAGTTGTTAATGCGTTACTAAGTGAATATGGCATTAACCCTCCTGTTGTCTTCGGGTCAAATCTGACCGATTTACTACTTTCATCAATCATGTTTTACATTCGATTGATACTGAGAGCATGTTAGCTTAGCTTCTTAGCCTGAGCTAGGACTCGAACGTCACGCTCGTTGGCAGCAGGTCCCGCCCTGTCCCGCCTCAGCTCCGCCTCAGCTCCGCCTCAGCTCTGCCTCAGCTCCGCCTCTTTGCCCTTATTTGGAGAAGGCGGGAGAAGGCGGGAGTTAGACTCTGACGACACCGTCGAGCCGTTAGTGGCCGACTCCGCCTACTAAGGGTGTTCACGGCAACTCTGCAGAATCCTATGGGTGACGTCACGGACCCTACGTCCATTTATATATACAGTCTATGTGCAGAACCTCTTCAGTACAGCAGGATAGGCGAAGCAGGCCCAGCTTGAGGCGTAGAGGCGCTCCGGTCTCTCCGCGATATCCCCGTGGTAAAACCAAAACGTCCTCGGCACCGTAGAGCACGACAGGTGGAGCAGGTGGATACAGGCCTCCGCTACAGCAGGTGTAAAGCAGGCCGCAGCCCGAACGCGAAGCCGCTCCGGTCTCTCCGTTACGCCCCCGGGGGCAAAATCTCGCCAGGACAGCAGCACACGACAAGTGGAAGCAGGTCCCCGCCACAGCACAACTGGACAGGTGGAAAAAGGGGGCCCCAGCCCGAGCAACAACGTGCAGCCGCTCCGTCTCTCCGCGACTTCCCGGGGAGAAAAACCTCCCCACAGCAGCACAGCACAGGTGCACAGGATATATATGCACAGTCACAACGCTGTGATGGAGGAGAGAAGTGACTCAGGAAGAAGGCATTTGCGCAAAGAATGGAGAGAAGGCTGTGACCGAGGTGAAAAGCTGAAAAAGCACACGCTTGTCCTTAATTGTTATCTTTTTTCTTTTCTTTTTTACTTTGCCTCCACAGAAATGGCAATAGCAAACATCAGCAGACTGAAGATGAGCTATTAGCCCTTAGGCTCATCTGCTTCTGGAGGCTTCATTATTATTGTGGAACTGAATTCCCAATAGGACATTTTCTGTTACAATGTAGTTTGTTGCAGGAGGCCTACATTCTCACTTTGGCATAGGACAGGGGTAGGCAACGAAACTGAAATTAAGAAGCAGTTTGCGCTATGCATGGGCTATGCATGGGCTATGCATGGGCTATGCATGGGCTATGCATGGGCTATGCATGGGCTATGCATGGGGGTTTCCCGACATGTCGTTGCAGTAAATTAAAGGGTGTTTCATATTTTCGTTGCTGTGGACCTTCTTAATCTACCTCAGTGGTTCTCAAACTTGTCCTCTCATTCCCCACTTTGAACATAGTGGGCCTTTTCAAGCCCCACCTGTTCCTCATCGCTCCAATAAAATGGTAGGCCAAGCTTAAAATTGTCAAATGTATCGTTCTATAACAGAGGTCTCCAGCCTTTTTTAGGATGAGAGCTACTTTCAAAAAATAAAACAAGTCGTGAGCTACTTTTACTATTTTTTTGTTTGTTTTTTGCAATGTATATATTTATCACATTTTAATATTATGATATGCTTACCTTTAACCTTTGTGTGCTGTTTGGGTCTGTGGGACCCGTTTTCAGTGTTTACTAAAAGAACATGTATTCAATCTAATTATTTGAACCTGCTTTATTTGGGGGTGGACCTCACCTCCTCTAGGGGGGTCCGGAGGGCATGCTCCCCCAGGAAGATGTTTTTTTAAATGTTGAAGTGAAATTCATCAATCTGGTGCACTTTGGGCACAAAATGAATTTATGGATACAGCTCTCAACACTCAGATGAAAGGGAGCTGTATACTTTTCAATAATCCAAACATCTTTAGAATATGATCACAACCAATAACAAATCATTTAACCTTGTTTATTCTGATCTTATGTTACCTAGTTAGCATTCTTTCTTTGCTTGTTTCTTTTCTCTGTGCTCGCTCACACAAGTACATTCTCAAATATCAAATCTTTACAAGACACAAGAAAATATACATTAATTTACATCAGAATCAGAACGTTTTTATTTTTTATTTTGTATAATTTTAATTTTTTAGAATGGGACACAGGGTTCGGTCTGGATTGATTTGTAGTTCGGTCTGGAGTTTGAGAAGCCCTGGTATAGGAAATGACATATTTTGTTCTTTATATTCTCACTCGACTCTGAAATAAATCAGAATGGCAAAGAGATAGTGCATCTCTGTTGGGCCTTAGGCCTGTACATAGTGAATGGGAGGTTCAGAGGGGACTCTTTAGGGAGATTCACATACTCCTCAGCTCTAGGGTCTAGTGTAGTAGACTATGCAATCACTGACATGGACCCAGGGCCGCCCCTCCCTACAGGCCAATCACGCAGGCTGCATGGGGCCCCGCCTTGCGCAGGGGGCCCCGCCCAGAGGGCTTCAGCTGCTGTGCGCAGTTCTCCGCTCAGTTCTCCGCGCACCCCCCGCGAGAGTGAGAGTGAGAGGTGACAAGGGGAGCACGTCTGTAACCCGACACCGTTGCAATGAATCGACATCTGACCAATCACGGCTTTGATACGGCCACTAGTGCAGGTGAAGAGATGTCGGTGAAAAGACAGTTTCAGTCCGGCACAAGCAAGAGGGAAAAAACAAAACATGAAGAAACTATAGCATCACTCGAAGGTGGGTTATTGTATGAGTCATATGTACAACTTGCGAATGTTGTATAAGTCAAATTGCCCATTGCCATCTTAAAACATCAGCTGCAATTCACGACATGAAGAAGGCAGTCTCTGCAGAGCATATAGGCTAATGGAGATGCAGTTATTGCCAGCATTCTTTATTTACCATTCATTCAAGTATGTGATGCCTTTTATCTGCTAATATACAGGAGGAAGAGAGATACACTGTCTGTCTACTTGGCTTACATAACAGTTAAAGTTTACAGCCTAAAAAACATGGAGCATTTTTTCCCCTTTTATGTCAATTTGCACATTTCATGGTGATGCTTAGCCTCTCCCCTTAACTCCTAACAGTCATTATCATGTCAACCACAACACAGAGAAATACTGATAGAAATGTGTGTGTAGTTGTTGATACATTGCTGACAGAGGGAATTACATTTGAATACAGATTGAAGAAATATCAGTTTTTGAGCATGTCATAAGCATGTTTTATCTTGACTATATTACAATTATATTATAATAAAATAATATCGTATTTATATTATTGAATTGATTATGATTATGATTATTAGTAGAAGTAGTTTATTTGCATTCATTATATTTTAATCTTTTTGAGGCTAGTATTTGGCAGGAAATGCAGACGTATTCACCTGTAAACGCATACTGAACGACATACATGTACATTTACCATTTACCTCACTGTCTAAAAAAGTAACTGTTGATAATAATAATAAACAGGAATTATATTTGCAAAGTATCCTACTTTGTTTCCAAAAAAAAAAAGTTCACTCCTGTCGGTTGAGGGGGGGGCCTCATCTCACAATGTCGCTTGGGGCCCCAAGTTGGCCAGGGGCGGCCCTGCATGGACCCCTCCACTATCAGTGCATTCACTGTCAGACAGCAATCCCCCTTTTCAGACCACAACCAAATCAATGTGTTCTTTAAACTCTCAGGTCCAATGAGTGACACAACAAGGGAACCCAGTAAGCTGTATACATTACATCCTACTTACAGGTGGGCCCCAGACAGTGGAGACAAATTCACCATGGCCTTGATCTGATGAATTACATGTCACTGTTTGACCAAAATCAATATGTTCCTACCAAAGATGGTGTAAACATGGCCATTGATTATATCAATATGATATTTCACAAGGCAGCTATTAAAGCTGACCTAATCAAACAAAAGCGGAAGCCTGTTAAAAGGCAAAACGCTGACAAATGGTTTGACCAGGAATGCAAGACCATCAGAAAAGACCTGAGAAAAATAGCAAATGAAAAACATCAGCAACCAAACAACCCAGCCTTACGCATTAGATACAATGACGTTTTAAACAAATATAAATGTACAATAAGGAACAAAAAACAAAATGATACCCACATGAAACTTGAGGATATTGAGAAAGCCATTGATCAAAATCAATTCTGGGATCTGTGGAACAACTTCAACACAAAACAACCACAAGCATTACCCATCCAAAACGGTGACATCTGGAGAGAACATTTTGAAAGTTTGTACAAAGACATACCAATAAATCTAATGAATTCAAATCAATGTATTACAAAAGAGAAACTCCAAACATTAGAAGAAACTATTAAAGACAACCAAAAGCCCCTTGATTTCCCAATGACTTGGGAAGAGTTGACCACACAGACACAATCTCTCTGGCCAAGGAAAGCTTGTGGCCCAGACAACGTTAAAAAGGAAATGCTCAGATGCAGCACCCCAGAGATGCAGGGTACAGTGTTAAAGCTGTTCAGTATCGTATTGCAGTCAGGATGTTTTCATCTGGTGCAAAGGGCTCATTTCCCTCATTCATAAGAGTGGAGACAATCAGACCCTAAGAACTACCGTGGCATCTGTGTCAGCAGCTGTCTGGGGACATTATTCTGTAGCATTCTAAATAAAAGAATACAAGATTTCCTTAACCAACAATCCATCTCGAGTCAAAATCAAATTGGCTTCCTTCCAAAACACCGCACCACCGACCATGTACCCTTCACACTTTAGTTAACTAACATGTACACCAAACACAACATGGTAAGATATTCACTTGTTTCATTGATTTCAAAAAAGCTTTGGACTCTATTTGGCACGAAGGGCTCTATTATAGACTTCTACATTGTGGTATAGGGGGCAACATGTACGATCTGGTTAAATCAATGTATTTAGGGAATAAGTGTGCTGTTAAAATTGGAGACAAACAAACTGAATTCTTCACCCAGAGAAGAGGCGTTCGTCAGGGTTGCAATTTAAGTCCCACTTTATTTAATATATATATAAATGAACTTGCTGTTCAGTTGGATCACTGTGCTGCTCCTGGCCTCTCCCTCCTAGATAGAGGTGAAGTGTCTGCTTTATGCTGATGACCTTGTTCTGCTGTCTCCTACTGAACAAGGACTACAACAACAGCTGGACATAGTAGACCAGTACTGTAAGAACTGGGCCCTGGCAGTCAATATGAAGAAAACTAATGTCATGGTTTTCCAAAAACGCCCCAGATGTCAGGAGAACAAATACCAGTTTACCATAAACAATCATATCATCGAACATAGTATGAGTTATACCTACCTCGGTTTAACCATAACAGCATCGGGAAGTTTCAACATGGCAGTGAATGCACTCAAAGAAACAGCCAGAAGAGCTCTAAATGCAATTAAGAGAACATTGGAAAGAAGAAACTAAAAGCCAAAGTAGATTATAATGTTACCTGGCTCTAAACAGAGATTATGAGCTGGCAGAATATCTCTCTACTGTCAGAGATAGAAAGCAGAGTAAATATGTATGTCTGTGCATTTAAACCTGCATTTAAGAACAAAGGTTTGTGACCCTTATGTATGTTTTATAGAGTACAACAGCCCCCTCCAACATTGAACCAAAGTGACTCATTGACCGGATTTTTAATTGTTCTATGCTTGTCTGTGCTTTTTTGTTGTTGCTTGTATTCTATAATGTGTAAAAAATGAACACACATCACATTAATGCAGTATATGCCCCGATGCCCGCACTGTTAAAGGTAACATCAACATAACATCAACATCATGTCCTGCTGGCACAATCAGTCACACAAAGTATGTACTCACAATGACTTATGTAAAATAGCAAAACACTTACAAAATGACTGCTAATCTGCTTCACCGTATCAAAATCATACATCCTGTTTCTTATGACCAAATCAGTTCACACTCTGGTCAATAAAGTATTTATAATGGAGAGTGTGTTAAGCTGTCAAGCTGACCTCTCTGTTCTTAACTCACAGTTAAAAGCTACATTAAGCAGATTCAGCCCCCTTCTCGGGGTCTGAACCACATCAGGATCACCTTCAGTAGTAGTATGGATACATGAGGCTCAGTGGTTCACCATGTGTGCGTGATCTCAGATCAGGTTAGAGCTGAGATACAGATGCATGATGTGTAGCATCACACAGCATGTTCACAATTATATTGAGTACATGGTCAGTGTGTTTTTCTGTGAGAGGATCTGTATGTGCTGGGTTAGTTTAAAGGGGACCTATCATGCAAAATGCACTTTTGTACGTCTTTTATACATGAATATGTGTCCCCGGTGTTCCAGGGAACTCACCAAGTGTCAGAAAACACAACCCTCTCTATTTTCCTCCTTACCCAAATCTCTAAAAAAGGGGCTGCAACGGATCTGATACAGACTGATCCAGATTTGAACACTTTACTGACGTCAGTAAAGTGGCGCTACGGCTATTGGTCAATTCTCCACCTATCAGGGGAATGAGAGGTTGTTTATTCTCCGCTGTGGCTCTTTTTTTTCTAGATCCCTCCGCTTCGCGTCGGGCTCCTGATCTGCCTGTCGGTGTTCTTTTCCCCATAATGACCGCGTCGCTGCACATTATCCCGCTTATTACATGGCCACATTCTCAACAAAGTAACGACATGACTCCCAATATTAATTGAAATGCTTTTATGGATTTAGAAAATGATTTTATTGATTTAAAAAATAGTTGTATTGATTTAAATTGACATGCATCCGCTAAGAAAAGTAGTCCGTTGTTACTGTTTGAACTAACGTAGCAACGGCAGGAACTGCTTCGATAGTGTTTTTGAGGACCTCTTTGATTACAGATTTGAAAACATCGTTGCTTGCTTTAAAAGTAGCACACTTCATGATGTCAGACCTTGGGAAGTATCTAGATATCCCTGCCCTAATGCCAAAGTAACTGGCAACTGAATATGTGTCGCCGTTTGATGTCTATGTCTGGACCGCTGCGTAAAAAGGAGGGTTTCTGCCCCATTACTTCTCTTCTTACTTCTATAAGAATAAAACACGGAGGACGGAGATCTCTTTTTCTCCCCCTCTTCTGACAGCCCAGCAGCTGATCTCAAAGCACGCTCCCCTCTCCTGCAGGGGGGCGTGGTCAGCTGCAGCTCACAGAATCAGCCCCCTGCAAAAACAGCGCTGGAAAGAGCAAATAGAGCGAAATGAGGCATGGCTAAAATGCAGGATATTTTTGGTATTTAAAAAAAAAAACTATACTTATATACTTTTTATAGGTATGGCCCTACAATATATTGTTCAAATATAGCACGATAGGTGTCCTTTAAACTATAGACTATATAACTGTATATATAAAGGGTTAAACAGGCCGAATGAACTAAACCATGACTCCACATATGAACAAACATACACACTGCTGTGTCAGATATACATTTATTTTACATTTTATATGGATTCAATCCTTCTTCTCTCCCTTAGATTTTGTGGTGGCCAACAGTCCTGCCTATATTCCTCCATCTTTTCTCTCCCCCCTCCTCCCTCTTCCTCCTCTCTCTGTCTCTCTCCCTCTGTGTTTCTGTGATGCCGGGCTGTGGGTGAGTGTTTGCTTGTGACCAGACTGAAGCTGGGGAAGCTAAAGGTGGTGCGGCGGCAGCTGCTGCAAAGGTACAGAGCAAAACACAGCACCATCATTAGCTCTGGCACAACTCTGATGTAGTGGAGATAGGCTGCAGTCATCCGTTTTCCTATGCATTCACACTTCTTTGAAGACAGCCATTGTGTTAATGACTGTTGTTTAATTTGGATTACAATTGGGAGCAATGTGTGGACTTAAAATCGGTAATAAAAGAAGAAAACCAAACAAACACAAATACTTTTTACTCCTAATTATTATGTTGAGGGATGCAGATACTGTAGTCTACATTGAAGTGGTGGGGTTTTGAGATGTTCTGCTTACGCTGAATATATTTCAATTTGTTTGGATGATCAGAAAACCAAACAAAGAACAACAACTCATCAGCAATATCTCTTTCCAAACAATGTGCTGGTGACCCAGGAGGGTGATCTTCAAAGCTTGCTCTGTGCCTTTTCATGAAAAACGCTTTGATCGGACACAGCCTGTGTCTGTGTGCGCACAGAAAGACCAGTCACAGTGCTTCTGTGCAGAGGTAGCCTGGACGCATTATCCAAAGAGGAGAGAGGCCTCATTTATTATTTTTGACATTACATTAATAAAACAGTCAAATAAATGCTTGCGTTTTGCAGTATGAAATCTTATTAGTGAATCTGAACCCTTTGGGATGCCTTATCTTATCCCTCTTCATTATACACAATCCTTCAGCAATACTTTGGAAAGTTCCTGTACAGAACTGAACAGCTCTTTCCTTTTAGGCATATATATTTGACATATTTTGTAATTTTTACAACAATTCTGTTTTCATTTTTATTTTATATATTTATTTACATTCATTATAACTCTAAAGGAAATTCCTTGTATGTGAACTATAGACTATATACAGTATATACAAATACCTAAATGGCAACAAACCTTATTCTGATTCTAATCAGCTTTAATTCACAAAATGGTGGCTGTTCAAAGTAACTAAAGTAATAACTACAATAGGTTTCAGTGGCAGCCTCATATAGTGAGGACAGCCTGCAGATGCAACCTGATACTGAAATGAGCAGAATAAGAAAATACTTTCTGATAGTAATTGTATCTGACACATTGAACCAATGGTGCATCCTACTAACTTTTGACACTATAAGTTTAGTATAAAACTTAATAAAGCAGTCTAGATAGTTGTTGTTTAACAGTTGCTTTATCTTTAATATCTATTAAAGCGAACCAGGTAATATGTTGCTACATGTCTTTTAAAATATGAAGATGTTTCTGTGTTTGTAATATTGTTGTGTTAATGTTAACTGGTGTGTCCTTCCTTGGTTGATTCCTAACTGGCTGTATCAGGTATGAACACCAGCCGTTTGTCTCCTGTCTGGCCGGCCTCTATGGTTGCCAATGGAGACGATACCAAAGAGCCCGGGCACAGCCAGGAGAGTGCTGCTGCAGCAAGGTAAACACTCTCTCACACTCACACACACACACACACACACACACACACACACACACACACACACACACACACACACACACACACACACACACACACACACACACACACACACACACACACACACACACACACACACACACACACACACACACACACACACACACACACACACACACACACACGGCATCAGCTATATCAGTGAGTTGAGTTAGGTGACTGCTGATAGTGCAGAGAGTATTGATTCCTTAGACGGATCTCGTCTGTCCAGCCTGCTGACTACAACACTCAGTTACTGCTTTTCCCTGGAAAACATGAGCATGTAATACTCTGTCAGCTTCATCCAAATATGCTGCTACCATACTGTATGCACTTGGTCATATGATTGACTTCCTCTGTATGTGCCAGATTCTCTAGCATCAGGGAGGCCAAATCTGACTGTACCTTTTAACTTTTAGAAATGTCATATTCCCCAAAATAAATGTCAAAAAGAAAAACTAAATACATTGTAGTTTGGTAAGACAAAAATGACCCATGACCACTGTTTGTGTTTGTTACAGGTGGAGTGTGGCAGTTTCGGCCTCCTGATCCTCACCTTCTTCCTGAGTTTTTTATTCCTCTATTTCTGGAGTGAAGCTCAAAATGACTACTTCGACTTTGACTGGTGGGTACAACACAGATCAGACATACTGGAACATGCCAACACACACTCGTGTTGAGTGTTTTGTGTGATGATTGTCAGACTATTTATAAGCAAAGAGGAAATGTATTTATCCTGAGGGAAACTGCTGTGCTGCAGTTGCTTAGAAAGACAAAGAGAGCACTAAGCTATATAGGATTATAAAACACTAAGGTGCAAATAAATAAATATACACATATAGCAACAAATAGCACCTGCCGAATGCCAAACAGGATCGATGTTGGGTGTGGTAGGTAAAGATGTCAGGTAACCTGCCACCATGATACTGTATAGTCTTCTTGAACAGAAATTCCTCAGTTAAAAATAGTGAGGGATTATGTTTACATGATACATTTCATACTTCTAACATCTGGTACCTCTGACTCAGTGTTTACATTTCTAATGTGTTGTTCTTACATTTCAATGGTTGCTGTCAATACAATTGAGTGGGATGATGTCAAGTGTTGACAGTATCAAACCTGAGGATGGAGTGTGTGCAAGAGTGCATGGTAACACATAATGTTGATATGAATGTTCATGGTGTTGATTAGGGATGATTGTCTTTAACAGGAAAGGAATCAGTGAATCAATACACGATGGATGAAGGGATCAAGCCATCATTCAAACCTGACTCAGAACATGAAGCACACCATGTGATGGCTGTTGACAGTTATTCTTGTTCCTCTTCAGGTTTAACTTTGGGACTCTGGGCTTCTGGTTTCCCTGGTCTCTGGTCCTGCTGGTCATTGCTGCTGCTCTCTTCACATACATCGCCCTCCTGCTGGTATGAACACTGATGGTGGTTCAACCTGTCCACATTAAGCACATGATCGATAATAACAAAGAGAACAATGCTTCATTAGTTCACTTTAATGAATTCAGTTTCCATCAAATCGAATTTCGTGGTTTGTTGGTAATTGTTACTTGAAGCAGTTTTGTGTAATGTTTTTTGATGAATATTTAAACTTTGTTCAGGTCCTGGCAGTGTGCCTGCTCTCTGAGGGACAGAGGCTGTACCTCCACTGGAGCCACAAGGTAATACACACATAGACACAGTTCGTTGTATTTGTGTTCTCAGCTTGTTGTTAGATGTCATTTGTTGTGCCTTCTCGTCCTGATGTGTTTGTGTCAGACTGGCATCGTGGTGGCGTTGGCGTTCTCAGTCACAGCCACCGCCATCTTGTCCGATCTCTGGAGCAAAGAATGGAAGACTCTCCTTCTGTCCCTGCAGGTAATCCTGACACGCCAGCCAATCATATTTCAGGATTTTGTTTATGTTCTTTATGTTTTAAGGGAAATGGTCGTGCTGACATTTTGACCAATACCATTTCTTCCTCTGTATATCTTTATTTGTTCATATCTTCATATCTTCCTCTTTAAATCTTTAGGTGACGGCACCTTTCCTCCATATGGCTGCAGTGTCACTGATGGCGATTCTCTCATGGCCAATAGCTTTGCACTTCTTTCGCATGAACAAGAAAGGTAAGAAGGCTGATGAGTGTCTGTGGAGGGGGGGGGCTTTGACTCTCTGTCAGAATGTACAGTTGCAGTAGTTGTAGATGCATCTTATCAAACATGTAATTTATTACAAAGTAAATGGACCTGGTGATGAAAACTACAAAAAACACGTAATAAAGCAAATATATATATCAGTGTTTACCCTGTGGCCCGCTACGCTTTCTACAACAGAGCTGCAGGTGGCGCTGCCCCGAGCTTGTTTCTCTGATGGAATCGGAAATGGAAACGGACGATTTGAATCAAACTTGAAGCCGTCACACATGTACACAGCACAGCACACTCAGTGAAATATACTCTGCATTAATCCATTCTAGTGAAAGGAGCCCATACATGTAGATGGCCCCCTCAGCAACGTGACACACTTGTCTTGCGTGAATTGCACAGCTGAAGACGTCCCTGTCATCCCTCTTTCTCTCTCCACTTCCTCCTGACAGAAAATCAATGTCTCATTTTCCTACTGGCACTCTTCTCTCTGTCTCTCTGATGTCTCCTTTTGATGCTGCTCTGCACATTTTCCTGCAATCTGTTTGTCTTTCCTTCTATTTTCTATCTAACTGTTTTTATGCACATTTTCAATATAAAAAATAGAATTAAATCTTGAAAGATTGCAGAAAGGTTTTAATTCATGGATATAAGTAGGACTAGGTTAAGTCTCCTATTTCTCTACACAGAACTGATGTTACCTTCTTCACATTATTACACTAAAGACACAGAAGTGTGATAGTTCCATTAGGGCTGAACAATTCATGAAAATGTTATCAAAATCAGTGCAATATCAAGCAGGAGGTACAATTTTAATATATAGATATTTTAAAAAGTGTTATTCCTAGATTTATGTCCTGACTTGTATTTTTACAATTTGTATTCCAGACCCTTGAGCTTCCTTCCATTATCTTACAGACTAACCTTGTATGATATTTTCTTAGTTGAACAACCTGTAACCAGTGACAAGCTAAAAAGCTAGCAAACAGCATTAATGAGACAAGACGCTTTCTACTCTAAAGATTCTGACCCGTGGGCCAGTTGAGCTCCTTTAGTGCTGAAAAGTGCTGAAATCCGGGCTGGGCTGTGTTCGTGTCCATGCAGCAGAACAGGGAGAGCTATGTTACATCTGAGCTTTGGCAGATTACTCTCCTTATCTCCTGCCAGGAGAGACCCTCAAGATGACTCAGCATCACTCTACCCTGCTGACTCACCATGGCAACCAGGGACAGTACCCATGGTGACCAAAGAGGCAAAAGAGATGCAGAAAACATAGAGGTCAAAGAAAATTCATAAAAAGACAGTGAGACAGGAAGAGGAATGTTGAATAAAGTGGGTTTAGCTGTTTTACGGAAATCCATTAAAAGATGTGAGTGAAGAGCAGTCTTCATTTGTCCTCGCTGGGCATGTTAATGGGAATGCAGATCTTTAAGATACATTTGATGGGTGTCATTCAGTGTGCGACTAGCACTGGTTTGTTCTTTCACACTGGTTTGTTCTTTCACACTGCAGCTAAATTCAACATAGTGTTTTACTTCAGCCAAAGTTCCAGTTTTGCCAGGTTTGGTAAGATACTTAGCAGCTAGCTTCACAGGTGGACTGCTTCCTGTTCTTCCTGTTGCCCATACAGTATGTCTGCTGGTCAGACCACCATGTTGATCCTCTCAGGAAGATTTACTGTTTCTCATCCATATTAAAGTTCTGCCCCAGCACACTGCCATAGTCCTGAGCCATATGTAGAGTATTGAAGGCTGGTATCTTGGTTGGGATGTGTTAGCCAAATTAGTTAAAATGATATGAAATGTTATAATATTATATGATATAACTGTAAATAGTTGTTTCGGTTGATTTAGATATTTATATGTTTTTTTTCATCTGTCTTGATATGTTGGATAACCTTTTTTTTTTTTTTTTAAATGTTTGTCAATTTGTATTAAAAAGTGCATTCAGTCAGTCCGCTGAAGGTGCACTTTGTGTTGTGTTGCAGTGCGTCAGGTGGCTGCTCTGGCTCTCTACCTGTCCGTGCTGTTCTCTCTCTACCTGGTTCCTCTGGGGATGTACTCGCCCTGCATCAAAGAGGCAGGGACGCTGGGACCTGCTCCCACACTCATCGGACACAGAGGAGCTCCAATGGTGAGGACTTTGGGATTCTTCTCTTTAAAGTCTGTATTTCCTGAACATCAATCTGATTGCAAAATTTATTTATTTTTCTTTCTCTGGAAATGATTGTGTCGTGTGTGTGTGTGTGTGTGTGTGTGTGTGTGTGTGTGTGTGTGTGTGTGTGTGTGTGTGTGTGTGTGTGTGGTGTGTGTGTGTGGTGTGTGTGTGTGTGTGTGTGTGTGTGTGTGTGTGTGTGTGTGTGTGTGTGTGTGTGTGTGTGTGTGTTTGTGTGTGTAGCTTGCTCCAGAGAATACTATGATGTCGTTTGAGAAGGCGGTGGAAGCAGGAGGAGAAGGACTGGAGACCGACATCACCATCAGGTATAAACTGCTCACAGTTGTGTGTGTGTGTGTGTGTGAGTGTGTGTGTGTGTGTGTGGGTGTGTGTGTGTGTGTGTGTGTGTGTGTGTGTGTGTGTGTGTGTGTGTGTGTGTGTGTGTGTGTGTGTGTGTGTGTGTGTGTGGGTGTGTGTGTGTGTGTGTGTGTGTGTGTGTGTGTGTGTGTGTGTGTGTGTGTGTGTCTCATTCACTGTCCCTCAGGTTGTGGCATGTGTATACATATTGGGCAGCAAGATGTGCCTTGTCTCCTTCTCCTAAAAGTACTCTCAGTCTTGAGAGGTCATCAACCTCCTTGAAACCTGGGATTTCAACTTGTTCCAGTAAACGCTCCTTACTTCGTTGAATGTTTGGCACTTCAGGAGGAAGTGCATCTCTGTCTCAGTCTCACCTGTCGTACAGTGACCACATATTCTGTTCTCTTTTGGTTGCCAGGATCTTTTGAGTCTTCCTGTTGCTAGTTTGTGGTCACTGAGCCTGTACTTGGTTAGGATCTGTCTCTGCTTTCTATCTCTGACAGTAGAGAGATATTCTGCCAGCTCATACTCTCTGTTTAGAGCCAGTTACAGCGCACATCGTACAGGGCAAATGCAAAATGCGGCCCGGGGTGCAAAGGGTGTTTACTTTATTCAATTATTAATGTAAATGTATTACATCAAGGGCAGACAATTAGGCAGAATACAAATTAAAAATGTATTTATTTAGTTTTTTAATAATATTTTTTTCTTTCTCCCAGCGCAGCGCCCCTCCAGATCTGGCGCCCTAGGCGACCGGCTAGTTCGCCAGTGCCTAGGGCCGGCCCTGTGTGTGTGTGTGTGTGTGTGTGTGTGTGTGTGTGTGTGTGTGTGTGTGTGTGTGTGTGTGTGTGTGTGTGTGTGTGATGTCTTTATGAAAGTCAGTCTTAATTGTACTGCAGCTCCTCCTCCCTGCTCTCTTCTTCTTTCATTCATATTCTTACACTGAAAGACAGGAACAGCCTGAACAGCATTGTTAAAACCTGCTCCAAGATCATCGGCGTGAAACAGAGAGACTTAAATTCCTTCTGTAACCAACAGATTCTGCGGAAAGCAGAGAGCATTCTGAACTCTCCAGGTCATGTACTTTCACATGAATTTCGTCTGTTGCCATCAGGGCGTAGATATGCTCTACCTGATCAAAGGACTAATCGCTTTTCTAAATCATTCATCCCTTCTGCACTCAAACTTTTAAACTCTTGAAAAGGCTTTTAACTTGATTATTTATTTATTTATTATCGTGATGCTTTGAACTATTTATAGTGTAAATTAGAATTATTCACATCTGTGCTCCCGGGTGTATCTGTGTGTTTTTTTTTTTCTTCTTGTATGTTCCTGCCTGTGTACATGACATAAGCTGCTGCTCATAACCAATTGCCCCTTGCGGGATTAATAAAGTTGTTGATTGATTGATTCACCGTATGATCACTCATCACTTATTTCTGTGTCATCCTCTCTTACTCTCTGTAGTTATGATGGTGTTCCCTTCCTGATGCATGACTTCAGTCTGAAGAGAACCACCAATGTCGCTGAGGTCTTCCCAAACCGAACGCACCTTGACGCCTCCATGTTCACCTGGGCCGAGCTCCAGCAGCTGAATGCTGGGAACTGGTTCTTATCGGTGAGACTAACACACACACACACACACACACACACACACACACACACACACACACACACACACACACACACACACACACACACACACACACACACACACACACACACACACACACACACCACACACACAGACACATAGGGTTGGGAACCGAAACTCGGTTCCAGATGAGAACCGATAAGAAAATGCCGGGTACCGGGTACCCATACAAAATACACAATTTCGGTTCTGCTTAACGGTTCCTAAACGCGGTAGACCCTGTATTCCAGCGGGTCCGTCTGCACCGCGGTGCTGCGGTGACCCGGTGGAATACAGGGCGGACCTGGAGAATCACAGAACGGCCGGTCGTCAGCGGGCCGTTGACGGCCGGCTCGGTACGTTGACGGCCGGCACCACCCTTCATTTTTTAAAACGGCATCATATAAATTGCGCTGACAGGCGACAGAGGTCCACAGTTGCCCCGCAGCGATGCTCCACCGCCCTCCCGTAGACATTTCACGAGCTCAGTCACTTCATAACACCAAAGATAGGTCGCGGTAAACGCTCTGAAGTGAGGCTCCACTATACTAAAAAAGAAAAAGAAAAGGCAAAGTGTAATGCCTGTTAATAGCTTGCCACAGGCATAGCTCAGTTAAAATAAAGCACAGCTATTGTGCAATACATTTGTATTGCATGTATATTTTTTAGTAACAATTTCAGTTAAAGCTTTTAAGAATAAATATATTTTTGTTATCTAAACGTTTGACCTCTTTATTTTACAATTTTGGAATCGAAACGGGGAATCGATAAGAACCGGAATCGATAAGCAGAACCGGAATCGAAATCGGAATCGATAAATTTCAAACGATACCCATCCCTACAGACACATATACACACCAACACACGCACACACACACACACACACACACACACACACACACACACACACACACACACACACACACACACACACACACACACACACACACACACACACACACACCACACACACACACACACACACACACACACACACCACACACACAGACACATATACACACCAACACACGCACACAAGGCTGGACTGGGATAGAAAATTGGCCCTGGCATTTTGGCCTAGACAGGCCAACAACCATCAAACCAAAACACACAGGGTCTGGGAGTCCTCCGCCAAAAAAACGTACTTGATTTTAATCCCATTTCTACAAACATTTAGGGACTATGGTGATAAAAAGTGGGCCATAATGATACATTCTGCCAGAAAGAATAGTACTAAAATATGTCCTTCCTTCTGAATTGTTTAATACAGCCAACACTGGAGAGAATCATTTTAAGCAGTGGAAAATGTTCACAATTAATGTTGTGTGATTCAAAATAATGTGAGATTCAATTACCATTTTTTTCCTTCTATTAGTTATGGTCATATCACTATATACTCCAAATAATACACAATGTGAAATGTAAATAATGAATTTGAATTCCCTATAATGGCCCAATCTACTACCAAAACAGAAACATATGGACATACTGTATTGTATATAATACATGTGCAAACTTATTTAGTATCCTGACTAGGGTTGCAAAATTCCGGGAATTTTCAAAGATGGAAACTTTCCATGGGAATTAACAGGAATAAACAGGAATTTATGGGAATAAATTGGGAATTTTCTAAATTGAAGGTTGGCTCTACATAGGGAATTTAAATATAGTTGGGGAAAATATATTTTAGCATAATCTTGACTAAAAAAAACAGATGACATTCAAGTACACTTGAATATCCATGCCATTCCTCAATCACATCTACATAGCACACTGCTTACTGCATGGCTATTGAGACCACACCCCCTACAGCATGGGTTGGCAACAGGCGGCCCGCGGGCCATTGTTGGACCGCCAGCAATAATATTTGGCCCGTCATTTTGAGAATAAAAAATAAAATATTATTTTGAGATTTTTTTATTTTGTTATTACAACATCGGACTGACAGTCGCACAGGCTATACTGTCCGAATAGAGAATCTACCTATACCTGAAGAATGCTTATTGTATCCATGTTGAGAGTGAATGACATACAGCACAGGCACAATCAGGCAGCCGGGTGCACTGACGCTGATAGTGGATCAATAGGTGGACAGCGCGTGATGCTGAAATAGCCAACATTCGGTGTGTGGTTTGAAAAAAATAACACCAGCTCACTAAATCATTCAAACGTAATGTTTACTTATATGTGAACAGTAACAAAGTTCAGTCAAAACATTGACAACAAAATTGGAGAAGCCGCTTGATCATGGAGGGCGAGGAGTGGTGGTGCATATGCTCCTGAAACGACAGAGCAAACACGCTACATTAGGGATAATAATTACAATGAGCCATTCATTCAAAAATATCAAAAATATAATTAGGCTATTAAATACAATTACGACAGGCTTGGTACTCACTTAATGTGAAAACTGACATCTCCCATCGGTCGCTATTTTTTGGATATCTAGTGATAAGCACTTTAATCCGCAGGCAGTTCTCAAGGTTTTTATGCGTCAATCGATTCCTCTCGTTATCGCATTCATTGAAGAAAAGGACGACTCGCATGTATAGGTGGAAGAGAACATTGTGAGCACATAAAATGTGAGTCTCTTGATCGTGCTATACTCCTCTGAGCTTCCCACCCAAAAGTCACTCACAGACTCCGCACTTCTGAGCGCATTGCTGACCAGGGAGCTTGTTTGAAAATCAATTAGCTCCATTTCTAATGCAGCCTCGTCTAAGGAGGGGATCATTTGTTTCGCCTGGGAGGTGAAGTCTCCACTTGGTCGGACTGTGAGAGGATCGCGTACAAAGGCAATGATGTCTTTTGGGATGGAGTAGTCCTCAAACCTTGACGTGAAGTTGGCCCGTAGCTGCTTGATGAAGTCCACCATCAGCTCTGTCACTTGTCCCAGTGCCTGTGATTTTAGTGTACTGAAATGGAGGAGCCAGCCAGTGGATATGTCTGACTCGAACAACTCCAGCTTCCTCGTGAAGGATTCAAGCTTTTCAAAACCTATGGTTTTGCCTCTCCCCTGTAGCTGCAGGTTAAGCTGGTTTAGGTGGCCAAATATATCCGCTAAAAATGCTACATTGGACATGAACTTGAAGGCCGATTGTCGAACCTCAGATTGAGGAGGAACAATGCGGATTCCGTCCTGGTCGTGGAACGACGGATCAGCTTTTTACTCTCGCAAGGATCCTGGAGGGGGCCTGGGAGTACGCTTATCCGGTCTACATGTGTTTTGTAGACTTGGAGAAGGCGTATGACCGAGTTCCCAGGGAGTTACTGTGGGATGTGCTGCGGGAGTATAGGGTGAGGGGGTCTCTACTCAGGGCCATCCAATCTCTGTACTCCCAAAGCGAGAGCTGTGTCCGGGTCCTCGGCAGTAAGTCGGACACATTTCCGGTGAGGGTTGGCCTCCGCCAGGGCTGCGCTTTGTCACCAATCCTGTTTGTAATATACATGGATCGGATTTCGAGGCGTAGTCATGGGGGAGGGGGTCTGCAGTTCGGTGGAATAAGGATTGCACCACTGCTTTTTGCAGATGATGTGGTTCTAATGGCTTCATCGGTCTGCGACCTTCAGCACTCACTGGATCGGTTCGTAACCGAGTGTGAAGCGGCTGGGATGAGGATCAGCACCTCCAAATCTGAGGCCATGGTTCTCAGCAGGAAACCGATGGACTGTCTACTTCAAGTAGGGAATGAGTCCTTACCCCAAGTGAAGGAGTTCAAGTATCTCGGGGTCTTGTTCTCGAGTGAGGGAACAATGGAGCGTGAGATGGGCCGGAGAATCGGAGCAGCGGGAGCGGTACTGCAGTCGCTTTACCGCACCGTTGTGACGAAAAGGGAGCTGAGCCAGAAGGCAAAGCTCTCTGTCTACCGGGCCATTTTCGTTCCTACCCTCACCTATGGTCATGAAGGATGGGTCATGACCAAAAGAACGAGATCGCGGATACAAGCGGCCGAGATGGGTTTTCTCCGCAGGGTGGCTGGTGTCTCCCTTAGGGATAAGGTTAGAAGTTCGGTCATCAGGGAGGGACTCGGAGTTGAGCCGCTCTTCCTTCGCGTCGAAAGGAGCCAGTTGAGGTGGTTCGGGCACCTAGTTAGGATGCCACCTGGGCGCCTCCCTAGGGAGGTGTTCCAGGCACGTCCAGCTGGGAAGAGACCAAGGGGTAGACCTAGGACCAGGTGGAGGGATTATATCTCTTCGCTGGCCTGGGAGCGCCTTGGGATCCCCCAGTCAGAGCTGGTTGATGTCGCCAGGGAAAAGAAAGTTTGGGGCTCTCTGCTGGAACTGCTACCCTGTGACCCGACCACGGATAAACGGGAGAAGATGGATGGATGGACATGAACTTTTCGTCTCCCAGAAGGGCATGGTGGTCAGCTGCTGCCCTAATCTTGCTCAATCTAAGAAACGCCTTGACCTCATCCAGTAGCGCACAGAAGCGGTCCAACGCTTTCCCTTTGCTCAACCAGCGCACGTCATTTTGAAGCAGCAGGTCATCGTGGGTGGCCCCTTCTGACTCAGCCACAAGTTATCGGAAAAGCCGATGCTGGGTGCTTGATGTACCCCAGACAAAATGAATGACACGCATCACTTTGTCCATAACTTCCTTTAGCTCACCACTGAGTTTGGCACAAAGGACACTCTGGTGGATGAGACAGTGCAGTCCATGCATTTGGGGGGCGTGCTCCTTCAACCTGCTTACCAGACCTCTGTGCTTTCCCACCATAGCAGGAGCCCCGTCTGTCACGATTAGGTTAACCCTCTCAAATGACAATGAATGCAGCCTAAACAACTCTTCCAGTTTCGTAAATATAACGTCCCCAGTGGTGTGCCCTTCTAATGGATTAACAGACAGCAGCTCTTCCCTGAACTCCTTTCCATCAAAATATCTAACATAGACGCACAACTGGGCAACATCTGTACTGTCAGTGCTCTCGTCAATGGCTAAGGAAAAGTAATTGGCTTGACTGAGACCCTTGATAATTACCCCCTGCACAGCGTCTGACAGTGCTTCTATGCGGCGTATAGCAGACCTCGCAGAGAGGGACACCTGTTTCACTGACGCAATGACACCATCCATGGACTTGTCGGTGGCTAGTTCCTCCAAAACGGTCACCATCACCTCCTTGAAAACCTCTGCGTCAGTGAATGGCCGGTTGTGCTTTGCGAGCACCCACGACACCTTTAGGAACGCAGTTGTCACTTTCTGTTGGGCTGTGAGGCCTCGCACCAGGATCCTGCTGCTGTGCGCATAACCTGCTGTCAGTGCTTCAATCTTGCGCTTTCGTGCCTCTGTCTTGGGTGGAAAGGCCACTTTGAAGGTGTCATGCTTCGTCTCGTGGTGCCGCTTAATATTGTATTCTTTGCAAGCAGCCACAACTTCAGTAATGTCACTCCAAAGCAGTAAAACATTACTATTTTTACACAGAACACACATGCAGAGGTGAACACAGAACACACATGCAGAGGTGAACACTGAACACACATGCAGAGGTGAACACAAGACAACATTAGCACGACCAGTAATCCTACAAGCTGTCATCACTACCCTCCTGACTGTTCTCCTCACTGTCTTCCTCTCTGTCAGACATGGTAGCTGATGATGTAGGCCTACTACTTCCTCTCTGGTTGAGTCTGTGATTAGCTGCTTGCATCCACAAGTCAACAGCTGGGTTTGGGTCGAAAGTCTCTGTTATCATCTTAGACAAGTGGATGTAATCAAATAAGTATGTGAACATAACCAATAACCTACCATAGCCAATAACAAATGAATGTAACTTATTTTATTTGTGTTGTTCATTCATATCTTATTTTACCTTAACATTTATTTATTTATGCATTTTTGTTTTTATCTCTCCAGTTTTAAAGGATATTTTTGGTTACTGTCCTATAGTATACATTGGAATGATTTCAAACCTGTTTATCCCAATGATTATAAAGGAGTGCCTTGGAAATATGTGTTTACATAAATTGTGTCCAAACCAATTGAACTTAGACTAAAGTGAACTATCTAAACACTCAGAGTCCTTTACCTCACTGAGCTGTAGTTATCTGCCTCTCAGTCTAACTGGAGAGGACTCTCCCTCCACATTATTGTAGAAACATCTTCTTCTTATATCCGTTAGAGCAGCTAGCACCAGATTATAATAACAACAGTGCCGGTACCGGGCGGTGCGCCCTTCTCTCTCTCCCTCACTCGCATTTTGGCTGTGAGCTGCGGGCGCCAGATAAGCCAACATCCCCCATTTTAGATGAGACACAACGGCTTTGCATTGATGAAACCAGGTAGGATGAACGCATAGTTCGCTGTCCATTCCTCTTTAAATGCCCTGTTTTCACCGTCAACTTTCCTCTTTAGAGCTTTGGAGAGTGACATTACTGCTTTGGAGTGACTGGGTGAAGCTCGTGTGTGTGTGTGTGTGTGTGTGTGTGTGTGTGTGTGTGTGTGTGTGTGTGTGTGTGTGTGTGTGTGTGTGTGTGTGTGTGTGTGTGTGTGTGTGTGTGTGTGTGTGTGTGTGTGTGTGTGTGTGTGTGTGTGTGTGTGTGTGTGTGTGTGTGTGTGTGTGTGTGTGTGTGTGTGTGTGTGTGTGTGTGTGTGTGTGTGTGTGTGTGTGTGTGTGTGTGTGTGTGTTTTTGTTTGTGTATTGTGTTTGTTGTGAAAACCCTCACGAGAAACACCGGCTGTTGTTCTGCCTGCTGTGACGTCAAGTTACTCCGTTCTCCGCTTGTAATTATGCCGAAGCTTCAAAGTTGTATTTATCTTCTGAATTTGCCGAAACAAGTTTAATATTCTGAAAGCCAAGACTTTGTTTAGTTAAAATCAAACAAAACAAAAGGAGGCGTGTGGCGCAGTGGATAGCCCCTTGGTGTTGGGATCAGGGGGTCACAGGTTCAAACCCCACTGCAGTCAGCATGTCGTTCTGTCCCTGAGACACTTCACCTCAAATTGCTCCTGTGGGGATTGTCCATAGTATTGAGTATGTAAGTCGCTTTGGATAAAAGCGTCTAACAAGTGACATGTCATGTAATGTAATAAAACACCCGAACCCCGAAAAACCAGTTTTTGACCGTTGGGGCTCATCCTAATTTTCGGCCTTGATGTAACAATATTCATAATTAAGTAAATGTAACACCTTTTCACCCCGGTTACACATTTCATTTGCCCTGTACGATGGGCGCTGTAAGTGATGAAAATGGGGGATGTTGGCTTATCTGGTGCCCGCAGCTCACAGTCAAAATGTGAGTGAGCGAGGGAGAGAGGGAAGGGCGCACCGCCCGGTACCGGCGCTGTTGTTATTAGAATCTGGTTCTAGCTGCTCTAACGGATGTAAGTAGAAGATGTTTCTACAATGATGTGGAGGGAGAGTCCTCTGATAACTACAGCTCAGTGAGGTAAAGGACTCTTGAGTGTTTAGATAGTTCACTTTAGTCTAAGTTCAAATGGTTTGGTCACAATTTATGTAAACACATATTTCCAAGGCACTCCTTTATAATTATTGGGATAAACAGGTTTGAAATCATTCCAATGTATACTATAGGACAGTAACCAAAAATATCCTTTAAAACTGGAGAGATAAAAAAAAAAATGCATAAATAAATGTTAAGGTAAAATAAGATATGAATGAACAACATAAATAAAATAAGTTACATTCATTTGTTATTGGCTATGGTAGGTTATTGGTTATGTTCACATACTTATTTGATTACATCCACTTGTCTAAGATGATAACAGAGACTTTCGACCCAAAACCAGCTGTTCACTTGTGGATGCAAGCAGCTAATCGCAGACTCAACCAGAGAGGAAGTAGTAGGCCTACATCATCAGCTACCATGTCTGACAGAGAGGAAGACAGTGAGGAGAACAGTCAGGAGGGTAGTGATGACAGCTTGTAGGATTACTGGTCGTGCTAATGTTGTCTTGTGTTCACCTCTGCATGTGTGTTCTGTGTTCACCTCTGCATGTGTGTTCAGTGTTCATCTCTGTGTGTTCAGTGCCGTGTGTCTGGCAAATAAAGACCCCCTCAAAAGTTACGGTTTATTTCATTTAAAGGATGGGCACCAAGCAACATCTCCAGGTGCTCCTTTGAGAACCAGGGCAAAAAAGTTATGTGCACCCCTGATAATAACTCTACTTTACTCAGTGGAGGCTCGTCCATTGAGGAAAGGGAGGACCATCCTCCCTAAAATTTCAGAGAAAAATAAACTTAGAAGAGAACAATAAATACACCTCAATTTAAAAGATAAGTCTGTTAAAATACAGATAATAGCCCTGGCTTTGGGACTGAAATGGGGCTAGAGAGGACGAGCCTCCCTTTGGGCGGGTCTAGCCAGAGGCTCTGGATTGGGCGCCTATATCATCAGTGAACCAATCAGCGGATCTGACTGCGCATCAGAGTGTTGATGGGGAGGCTTATCAGCGATATCAGAGTTTTTTTCTGAGCCGGGGAACAGGGGCGCTGCGCCCTCTTACCAAAATCAATTCCTTGAATTAGGCTTTGATTATGTTCTGGCCCGCCATCTTGTGGCTCAGCAAAAAATTGGCCCAAGGCCAAACTTATTTGCCTACCCCTACCCTACAGGCACTGTGCATTCCTCCATCACATGCACAGATGATTTCTAGAAGACTGGATCACACTTTTGAGCCCAAAGCACAAGACAGATGAAGCCACACATTTGAGCCCGTGGACTAGACGAAGTGAAGTAAGTTTTGATGATATTATGGGGTAATATATTTATTTAATTTTTAAATTGCAAATATCACATACAAATGTATTCATCTAGTACAGTGTTTTTCAAACTTCTTCATACCAAGGATCAATACAAAAAACACTCACGGACCACCTAACTCCTCAAATATCCAAAAACACATCGTTTTTCTAGAACAGATTACAAATCGCCTGAAAATGGTACAAACAAGTGGCAACATGTGTGACGAAGGTGTTGCGCTGGGCTATATCATGCAATCGAAAGTGAAAAACGTAAGCTCACTCGCGGAGATATGTGCGGAAAACTTAAATAAATAAATGTATTTCAAATATGGAATATTTCCAAATTTCCCCTTAACTTCCCATGGAAATTTACTGGAAACTTTCCGCCCCTTTGCAACCCTAATCCTGACCATGTGAACCTGTTTCATTTGGGGGTGGACCTCACATCCTGTAGGGGGGTCCGGGCATGCTCTCCGGGAATATTTTTAAATCTTTAAGTGAAATGCTTCAATCTGGTGAATTTGTGGGCAAAATGAAGAGATCTAATACCTCATGCGAGTCCTCTTACCTCAACATGAGCTTGTTGTAGAAACAGCTCCTTATATCCGTTAGCTCCGGAAGCTAGCCACCAAGATGCCTAACAACAACGATCCCCGTAACTGGTGCCTCTCTCTCTCTCTCTGTCTCTACCTCTCTAGACTCTAGCTTCTCTCGTCGATTAGCTCGTCTCTCTGCTCTCTCCTCTTCATCTCTCTTGTCTTCTCGTCTCTCAGTCTACTCTGTCTCTCTACATCTCTTCTCTCTCCTCTCGTCTCTCTCTTTGTCTCTCTCTCTCTCTCTTTATCATATCTCTCTCTCTCTCTCTCTCTCTCTCTCCTCTCTCTCTCTCTCTCTCTCTCTCTCTCTCTCTCTCAGGACACCAGAGGTGTGCTTCATTAATAAATAATAAGAACACATCTTGAAAGTGGGTTGGGGGGACACAAACAGGATTTGAAAAGTATACTGTACATCTACCTGAACGGGCTGTCAGAAAGAAAAAATATATATACTGTATATTTAGTTGAGTCGGCCTAAAAGGCACGTCGGCCCACCGGGAAAGTGCCCGGTATGCCAGATGGCCAGTCCAGCCCTGCACACTGCAGGTTCAGTCTGGTGATATGACCCACTGTCAGTTCATGAATAGAAGCTTGCTCTCAGAGGTCTGCTGCAGCTCTGGATCCACAGCATGGACCAGCTCCCTGTCCTCAGAAGGCAGCCACAGCACACACACACACACACACACACACACACACACACACACACACACACACACACACACACACACACACACACACACACACACACACACACACACACACACACACACACACACACACACACACACACACACACACACACACACACACACACACATGGTCAACAGTTCAACCACAGTGTTTATATCACTTGACATCAACTCATGTGTTCAAGTTTATATCTTTTTTTACTTTAATATTAATATTAACATGTTCTGTGTATTTTCAAAATAATCCAAATAAAAACAGCCCGATAAAGATGTATTCTCTTTTCTATTCATTCTCGGAATGACTAAGCATCTTTTCTTCAACATGACTCTGCTGCCCACCCACTCTCTGACAGAGGGACCCCTTTGGCACCGTGTTCTCTCTGTCTGAGCCGGACTGCTCGCGGGCCCAGAACCAGTCTGTGCCCACCCTGGCCCAGTTCCTGGAGGTAGCAGCCCGCAGCAGCAAACTGGTGCTATTTGACCTGCACAGGCCACCGTACGGACATCCCTACCATCAGTCCTACATCAACACCACTCTGCAGGTGGTGCAGGCCCACATCAACTCCTCACAGGTAGCTGTTAGAGGGATCAATGGGAAACATTTTCAATACACCTACAGAAAATATAAATATATACATATTAAAAACATATATATTTGTGTTGGTTTGTTTTGCACTTATATTCAGTGACTACCATTTCTCTACAGACATATGTCAACGTTTTGACCCCGATCCCAATGAGATGCATTAATATTAGGCATCTGCTGATACTTATGAAAACATTGCAGCAGAGTGTATAACGTTGAGTAAACATTAAACAGTAAACATGTACTGTATCTGTTGCTAAATTTGAAAACCAAATCTTTACAACATTTTTATTTATCAAATGTCTATATATACAAAAACCTATAGTTAAACATTTTAATCTATAAATATATGATGGAAATGAAGTGAAGTTTCTTTCTTCTGAAATTGAAGTGACACAATCTGCTAGCGAGTATGATATCTCACTCTGTTTTTGGAACCACACAAACACTCTGATCTTACTATATTACAGAGTGGTGTGGAGTGCAGCCCTAGCAGAAGTGGACAAATGCAGAACAGTACATATAAGGATCAGAATTTAAATTGTTTTATGTCGACATGATCCATTAAATCCGCCCGGATCCTCAGAATCAGCTCAGGACGTCTGTGATGTGACATCCTCAAGAGTATTCCCTCTTTCATTTACTGATTATTGTTAGTGATGACAAGCGCAGCATTTGTGTGTGTGTGTGTGTGTGTGTGTGTGTGTGTGTGTGTGTGTGTGTGTGTGTGTGTGTGTATAGGTGCTGTGGCTGCCTTCTGAGGACAGGGAGCTGGTCCATGCTGTGGATCCAGAGCTGCAGCAGACCTCTGGAGAGCAAGCTTCTATTCATGAACTGACAGTGGGTCATATCACCAGACTGAACCTGCATTACAGCACCATGTCCCAACAACAGTTCAGGTACACACACACACACACACACACACACACACACACACACACACACACACACACACTTCTGACTTGAATTGTATGAACTTATGAAAAGAAAAGTTAGTATGTTTCTTTTACTGCGCACCAACCCTTTAAGCCTGTCCCGAAATTGACACCAGATGGACACACGATAAAGGAAATGTTCAAATTTGGCTCTGATCGTAACAACATCGGGCCATTCGTGAGGGCAGCCTTTGTGCTCTGAAAAAACCTATTAATGTGTCATACCCACTTAACGGGAAGAAACTCAGCTATCAGACAATATTAACCATTTTTAGCAAAACGAAACATAAGGGTAATAACCATGGGCGGCGCCAGGATTTTTTTGCTGCAGTAGCTTTGCAGTTGCTATATAACAGCACGGCGTTGCCAGTTAATTTTCAAAATAAATAAACAAACAATACCAGTGGGCCAAGCACGAGCCTGTTCATATTGTAGCGTTCACCGCTATTCAAGATCATAGCATCACTCGAGCCTTCAATGTAGAAACCGTTCTCTTTATTTTCTGGTATTGACGGCCACAGCCACACCTTACAGAACCAATCAATAGTATAACACTCATGACTTTTCCCCACACTCGAACACAACTCCTACCGTCTCGTACTCTCTCCACACACACCGGAAAACGCACACACACACACCTGGAAGGGGCGCTCTCTCCCTAACTCCCACCAGCAACATTGCCTAAATAACTTTACAAATGTACTAAAACTGTGCACATCTGATAACTGAAATAACTACTTGGACACGCTACTATATGATCCTTAATATTTACATTAAAAACATTCCTTTGACACTTATAACATTACTTTGCAAGGTAAGCGCAACCAAAATAAGTTTGTAAAAGCAGAATTTGAACACTGTTTCTGTGCTCCTACAATATTTTTGTATAATACCATTACACCCTGAGCGTACAAGTACACAATAGCAATCGTTCACCGTTTCAACTGGCATGCTGTGGCATTTAACCTCATCATCTCACACACACTCACACACACAAGTGGATGTAATCAAATAAGTATGTAAACATAACCAATAACCTACCATAGCCAATAACAAATTAATGTAACTTATTTTATTTGTGTTGTTCATTCATATCTTATTTTACCTTAACATTTATTTATTTATGCATTTTTTTTTTATCTCTCAAGTTTTAAAGGATATTTTTAGTTTACTGTCCTATAGTATACATTGGAATGATTTCAAACCTGTTCATCCCAATGATTATAAAGGAGTGCCTTGGAAATATGTGTTTACATCAATTGTGACCAAACCGTTTGAACTTAGACTAAAGTGAACTATCTAAACACTCAAGAGTCCTTTACCTCACTGAGCTGTAGTATCAGCCTCTCAGTCCGACTGGAGAGGACTTTCCCTCCACATCATTGTAGAAATATCTTCTACTTACATCCGTTAGAGCAGCTAGCACCAGATTCTAATAACAACAGCACCGGTACCGGGCGGTGCGCCCTTCCCTCTCTCCCTCGCTCACTCACATTTTGACTGTGAGCTGCGGGCGCCAGATAAGCCAACATCCCCCATTTTCATCACTTACAGCGCCCATCGTACAGGGCAAATGAAACGTGTAACCGGGGTGAAAAGGGTGTTACATTTACTTAATTATGAATATTGTTACATCAAGGCCGAAAATTAGGATGAGCCCCAACGGTCAAAAACTAGTTTTTCGGGGTTCGGGTGTTTTTTACATTACATGACATGTCACTTGTTAGACGCTTTTATCCAAAGCGACTTACATACTCAATACTATGGACAATCCCCACAGGAGCAATTTGAGGTGAAGTGTCTCAGGGACAGAACGACATGCTGACTGCAGTGGGGTTTGAACCTATGACCCCCTGATCCCAACACCAAGGGGCTATCCACTGCGCCACACGCCTCCTTTTGTTTTGTTTGATTTTAACTAAACAAAGTCTTGGCTTTCAGAATATTAAACTTGTTTCGGCAAATTCAGAAGATAAATACAACTTTGAAGCTTCGGCATAATTACAAGCGGAGAACGGAGTAACTTGACGTCACAGCAGGCAGAACAACAGCCGGTGTTTCTCGTGAGGGTTTTCACAACAAACACAATACACAAACAAAAACACACACACACACACACACACACACACACACACACACACACACCACACACACACACACACACACACACACACACACACACAGCAGTGGTGAGGATCTCAGCCTGCCACTGACGTTCAACCAGAAAACATCAGCCGTTAGCTGTTAACAGTAAGCACACAGAGCTCACAGCTCCTCATATCTGTTCAGAAACTAGACGAAAGTTAAACAAGTACAAACCACAGACTGTCTGTGTCATGGAGAATACAGTCGCTGGTTTATTTATGTCTGTAGGCCGTTGTTGTGAGTGTAGACGGAGTAGGCCTATATACAACGTTAGCTTAGCCTGGTCGACCCAATCTTCATTCAAACGCACTGAGCACAGAAATCACATTAAAATACCCTTATTACTTATCGTATCTGTACAAACAAGATATCAATTAGCAAACTGAGATTGCACAGATTCGACAGGTATTAGTATCATTACTGACCGATCCGAACTCGCAACATGATAAGCTAACAAAGACATCACACCTCGTAGCATTAGGTAGCCAACACGGCAATATGTCTTACCTTTGTTGTTTTCTGATCAAAAGTTGTCTTCAATGGCATTAAAACGATAACAATGCTGCTGAAGGTTAATCCATAGGTTAATCCAATGTGTCTGTGTCACTTTGAAATTATTTCTGATGATCCATCAGCAATACACCTAGTTTTCAGATTTCAGAGCGTAAAATAGGTTTCGCTTTGGGCAAACTGCGTGCGCATAGCTCTCATTTCTCAATGGTAACGTGTGTGTACAGTATGTGGAAATTCCCCTTCGATTCTATTGGCTCTAACGGTTCAAAAGAGATGTCAGTCAATCATCAAAATCGACCAATGCTTATTATATGTTATAGTTTGAATTCCTAAAGCTTTTAGTCTCCGATCCCATCATTCAAGGGTGGTTTTCACTATAGGTAATGGTTCATTTTTGGACGGACACTATAATTTACATTTTTTTACTATGTTCAATCTGAATTTACTTTAAAATAAAACAATTCTATATTGATTGTCACTTTTCTACAATTCACAGGTTTATCATTGCTTTAAGAAAAAAGATTATTAATTTACCCCTTTTAGAAGGGAAGTTATTGTAATTTGTAATAGCTTGCACATCTTCCGGCGCAGACTGAAAACTCATCTCTTTCGACTCCACTTCGAGCGATAGAATTACTAACAAATAATTGCTACTGTAACAAAGCACTTATATACTAATAAAGGACTGGCTTATCTAAAGCTAGTTGAATAGCACTTGAAATGTTTTAGCTCTATGAAACCTGATGTACTTATATGATTCTGTTTTCTTCTAGTTTGTGTCTTCCTGGTCGAATGTACTTATTGTAAGTCGCTTTGGATAAAAGCGTCAGCTAAATACAATGTAATGTAATGTAATTTGTTTTGGGAATGTCATTTTCGAGCCTGAGACCTGAAAAACAGGCTTGGGGCTTAACAGGTTAAGCCATCGTATGACCGCCGGTGGAGTTTCTCAGGCTCCGGCAGCAACTTCGTGAGCGGTGGAAAAATCTTTGATATGCCAAAAAATTGCCGAAAGACCTTGCGAAGGTTGATCATCGGTGTCATCGGGCATTTTTCGCCTCACTAAGACAATACGAAGGAAACAAGAAGCTGCCCGATTGTCTTAGAAAGGCAAGACGACTACGTGAAGCCCTCGCAATGCCATCGTGTAGCCATCGTATTATAGTACGATGACATCGAGATGGGACCACGGTGTCGGCGAAGACAGCCGAATTTGAGTAGCCCAAGCGTTTCCCATGTGTCATGGTAACGTGGACATATACAATGCCAACCTCAGAGCATCTTCCTCAGTCAGTCCTGAACAACTCTACAGAGCAGAGGCGTGTGTAACTCCCAAAGCTTCAATCACAATTAATCACAATTCAGAATGGCATACTTTGATGATGAGACAACCAGGAAAAAGAAGGCAGCAGCATTGCTTCTTTTGATGCACCTCAGAGAATATGATGAGCAACTCTTACAGGCCCAGCACCTCCTCTTACAGGGAAATATTTTCTTATTTCACTTTGTCATTTCTTGCTATTTGTGACCTGCTTTATCGAAATCAGTAGCAGTGATGATACCTGTATTAAGCAGGTGAAACAGGAGCATGAGGACACGGTGTGCTATGTTTCCTTGCAGATCACTTCTCTGGTTGTTTTATTGCACAACAAAATCATGTAAATAACCCAATTTGTGTTCTGTGAAACTTTCGTTGCAGTTGTATGTCTTAAATGTAATTTAGGTTAACTTCCTGTTTTATTTAGATGCTTTTATTTTGAAGGCGAGTTTACGCTGTTGACAGGAATGGTTGTTGCTATGGAAACAACATGCCTTTGTGTGTGGTTCGGGTGCCATCGTCTGCCCTTCTGTAGGCACCTTACTTGCTTCGGCTGTTGCTTGGCTGTTGACCTATGGCGTTATATTTGTGCCTCTATCCTGAGCACGCAATGAAACATGTTGAGCATAGAAAATGCTATTGAGCGCGCACTTGAATATTTTTGAGCACAGAGAAATATATTTTCTCTCATAAAACTCCTGCTCCGTGCGCAAGCAGACCGCTGCACGCTGTAACCCCCTTTTTATAGCAAATTTGGACGTTGAAATCCTGTAGCAACAGGGACCAGCGCATAAGGCGGTGGTTGCTGTTTTGCATCCGAGACAGAAACACGAGGGGATTGTGATCAGAGAATATTACAGTTGGCACAGAACTCGACCCTATGTACACCTCGAAGTGCTGTAACGCCAAAAGTAAGGCTAGTGCTTATTTTTCGATGGTGCTGTAATGAAGCTGGTGTTTCTTGAATTTCTTCGAAAAGTAACAGACCGGATGATCAATGTCCCGCTTATCCTCCTGCAGGAGTACTGCCCCCGCACCGAACGCACTTGCATCCACCTCCAGTCTTATCCGGTTTAGGGACCAGGAGAGAAGGTGAACTCCACGGGCTACTACTTGGAACGGCTAAGCCGTTTTCAATGAGATACTTCACTTCCTGACGCATTCATTCTCGCTTTGCCAGGTTAAAACGGTAGGCATGCTGTTTAATTGGCTTGTGTTCGCCTACCTCAATATCATGAGCCAACACAGTCATTTGAGTATCACTAAACAAACTCGGATAATTTTCAATGAGCCTGCGAATATCAGCCCGGGGCGAGTAAGACAGATGTGCTAAATGTTCATTTAGGTTGGACAATATCGCTGAATTACCGAGACGCGCACAGGACACCGAAGCGCGCCTGTCGCTCAGCCCGTCATCACTGGGGCTGTAAGGTGGCTGAGTAACAGACACAGAGGAAATAGGTGGCTGGGTGAACGACACAGAGACAATAGGTGTTACTAACGGAAATTGAGCGGCGCCACTTCTACGATCAACATACATTTTTAGCATGTTTATGTGACACACATAGTGCTGCGTACCGGTACGCCGAACCGGTACTGGACTTGTAAAAAGTTTCGGTTTAAATCCGGTTAAAACCGGAACGTCGGGAACCGGTACTTGGACTCGCAAAAAAACTAGCACTTACATATATTCTCCTTTTTGTTATAAACCATCTAAAACCTCCCTGAAGGGAGGAGAGACTGAAAAGAGTCAAGGGAAGCTTATAAAAGTTAACAGCATTTAATTACACAAAATATGCGGTGGTGTACAAATGAAATTGCAAAAGGAGGCGCTTTCCTCATCTCCCGTCAGCCCAGGTCAGCAGGTAGAATAGATCAATTATTGGCTTGCTCTTCCTGTTGTCATCTGAGGTCTTCTCCTATTGGCCGGCGTCGTCGGGGGCGGGTCCAATGCAATTATTGCCTTTTTCTGTTGCTAAATTACATCATTCTGGTGTCTGTGGTTATTTAAACATTCCCTGATAAACGTTATTCAGCGTCAATAAATGAGTGCTAATCCCAGTGTGCTCAGTGTACAACATCACATGTCATTTCACCTTCGATTCACGGTTTGAAAACGTAGCAACCTATGATGAATTGGAAATGGGGGACCCTGATGTAAACAAGACGAAAGTCTTTCTCTGGTCTGCATCCCCTTAACAATTGTATGTTTTGAGCTGTACTGTACTGTACCCAATATACAAGCTGTTAATAAACTTTTCAATCAATCAATCAATCACCATTTCGCCACATGCTAATGCTAACCGGAAGTGAAGAATTTTCAAAATAAATTTTTTTAGTTAATATTGTGAACTTCTGTTTTTTTCAGAATAAAACTGATTTAAATTAAATAGTGTATTTAATTCAAATTATGCCATATCAACATTGATTTTAATTTCTAACAGTATGTATGTACATCACTATGTATGTAGTATGTACTGTATAATGTACACATGTAGAGTTTTAGAAAATACATGGTGTACAGACAGTACAGTACACTGACTGTACAGTTACTACAGTGTGTATACTGTACAGTAGGTGTGTAACAGTGTAATGCGTATAGTCTACTCTACACTCTACCTTTCAGCAAAGTTTTAGGGATTTAGGCTCAGTCAGCTCAGGGACTGTTTGGTTACTTTAGTTTGGTAAATGAAATACATGTTTGAACTTTGTAGTAGTTCACTGTAGTTGCTGTCATAAGTCATTTGTAGACTAAGTGGCAAAAAGTGTTTTTTTTACATTTGTACTTTGTAGAGAAATGTAGACACAAGTTGGACGGGAGCACAATAAACCTGACAAGTTTGAATTTGAGTTGATTATGAGTTTATTTTCAATTGATAATTAGCTCACAATAAGTTCACTTTAGTTACTCACACAACTTGACACAAGCCATGGGTTGAACCTGAACCTCTGGACTTGAGTCCGGACCTGAACCTGAATGTGAGTCCGGACCTGAACCTGAATGTGAGTCCAGGTACGCAGCACTAGAACACACACAAGTTTTTTTCCTACTATCCGGAGTGTGGATCATATAATCCGTTCCACTGAGCTTATGGCCGACCTCATACGGGCCGGAAAACTTTGCTTGCAGGGCCGAACCAACAACGGGCAACAGAACTAATACGCGGTCACCGGTTTGGAATTCCCGAGCAACTGACTTTTTGTCGTACCGGGCTTTCATCTTAGACTGGGAGGTCTGGAGCGACTCACGGGCCAAATCACAGGCACGATGTAGCCTTTTTTTTAATTAACTCACAAAGTCCAAAATGTTGTCTTTTTTTAATTTATTTATCGGAGAGCCAGTTCTCCCTCACGCAGTGGGCCACACACAGTGTGACCAAAAACCAAATCGGCCGGACTGAATCCTAAAGACTCCTGTAAAGTCTCTCTTATAGCGAACAACAACAACGGTAAACCCTCATCCCACTCACGATTTGTTTCGCTGCAAAATTTGCGAAGCATGCTTTTTAGCGTCTGATAGAACCTTTCTAATGCGCCTTGACTCTCCGGATGGTACGCACTTGACGTACGGTGTCTAACACCTAGTTCTGACATGACCTGAGCGAAGACTTTGGACATCAAATTCGATCCCTGGTCACTTTGGATGTGCTTTGGGAGGCCAAACGTGAAGAAAAACTTAACCAACGCTTTCACAATAGAGCGAGCTTTTAACGAACGCAGCGGTACCGCCTCCGGGTAACGAGTAGCAGCGCACATCACCGTAAGAATGTACTGATTACCGGATTTTATTTTAGGTAACGGCCCGACACAGTCAATTATAACATGCTCAAAAGGCTCTCCCATGACGGGGATCGGTCTAAGGGGGGCCTTCGGGACCACCTGGTTTGGTTTACCAGACACCTGGCTGATATGGCAAGAACGACAGAATTTAACCACGTCTGATTTAAGTCCAGGCCAGAAAAAATAATGGAGAACTCGCTGGTACGTTTTTCGGATTCCTAAATGGCCGGAGAGGGCGTGATCATGTGCCAAACTCAGTACTTGTAAACGAAACAGCTGTGGAACTACAATTTGGTACACAGACTCCTGTGTAAAACCGGAGCTTGGCGACCAGCGGCGCATCAGAACACCATCATCAAACAGGTAAGACACTGATTTTTCACCTGTTTTGTTTTTTTCAAAGGACAGGCAGGCCGAAAATGTACTGTCCGATTTCTGTGCTTTAATCAACTGATCTTTATCTACTGAAAGTTGAAGGGGTTTGTCGTGAGGCTGAAGCTCTATAGAAACAGATATTTTCTCTTGACCCACTGCTAGTGGGCTCATTGGATCGGAGTCACTCATAAAGGAGTCACTCAGATCCACTACGTCCCCTAGTTTTCGGGACATGGCACGAATTACGGCACACACAGAGAACAGCTGAACCGAATCCACAGCTGGATCATTAACCACTTCAGGTGACGGAAAAACTTTATTCCCAGCCAAATCATTACCAAGAATCAGATGAACACCGTTAATTGGTAACTGGGGACGCACAGCCACCCTAACCATATCAGAAATAAATTTGGACGACAACTGAACAAAATGCAAGGGCGCATGCAACACACTTAGTTTAACCCCCCAAGCCAAAATATCTGTCCCACTATACTACTAAGCTGAGAACGGCAAGATACCACCATGAATAATCGACTGCTTAGCACCTGTGTCCCTCAGAATTGTGATGGGAATTTGTTTTCCCTCACTTGTCAAAGACACAGAACCCTGCGAAATAAACGGCCTGAACGCCTCATCAATTGCGCTATCCTCCACGTTTGATGCAACGTTCTTTACAGAGTGCAGCTTGGTATGAACGAACCCTACAGGGAATGGCGTTTTTCTACCTGCATGCTGCTCTTTCCTTTCTAGGCTAGGACAGTCGACGATGTAGTGTCCTTGCTCACGGCAGTAATAACACTCCCTATTATCAGCCGTTTTGGTGCTACCACGGGGAGGAGATCTTACCCGTCTGTCACTTGCCACAGGCTCACGGCAAACTGGAAGATAAAAAGCATTTTTATGAGTTAACACAAATTCATCTGCCAGTACTGCGGCAGCAGCAAGCGACACACCTTTCTGCTTATTTAATTTAACCAATTCATACGCTCGAAGAACTGTGGTTTTTATCAGTCGAGGCTCTCCTCAATAGTCAGGGCATTACAGACTTCCTGAGCTTTACCCTCCAATTTGCAATGCAACAACAGAGGCCACACTCTCTTTGGCCACTGCAGCATAATAGCAATGCGTTCAAAAGCATTAAAGTAGGTATCCACCTCTGACTCCCTGAAAGGTGGGACTAATGTTATGTGCCTACTCACAAAACAGTCATGGGGATTTGTGTGTGGTCTATGGGTAGGTGATTGACTGGATGGTAGAGCGGCTCCCCGCTCTATCTCCAGAACTTTTACCCTTAGGTGCATGGCTTCCACCTCCAACTCCTTGTGTCTCAGCTCTACCTCCCTGATGCGCAGTCAGCTGTAGCTCCTCTACAGACATCCCAGCTCGGGAAGGCAGTCCTTGGAGTGGGGCGGACAAACCTGCGATATCAACCACTTCATGTTTTTCCTCAAATACACCCTTCTCGACTAGTTCTGTACACAATAGGTCTTTTAACTCTTGTTTTTTTGTTTTTGTAGGCACAAACACATCGTAAAACTGTGCAATTAACACTAAATCTGCTACTGTGCAGTCATCTCTCAATGGAAGGGTCCGTAGTAAACAATTCCAATTGACTCTCCATTGTGAATTCCAAACAGAAAACTGTCAACCAAATGTACGAGAAGAGGAAATAGCCATGCTTACCCAACACGATGAAAAGAACGAAAAGACCGGATGGACGAGCCCCCAATTTATGTTATGCCCAGGTCTAGGGGAACCTAGGCGCAGCACAACATTTGCACTCTCCCCATTCTTCCCACTCCGAAGAACACGGACACCGAGTCAGAGAAAGCGTTTGGTAAATTTATTTACCAACAATTATTCACAAACAGGAGTAGCAAAACCAACAAAAAAGAAACAAACCTTTAAACTCAAAATCTTACCTAACCGAGAAAATAAATATACAGGCTTCTTACCTACACTACCTTAAACAGGAGAAAACGAACAATCCAAAATGGAAAATAAAACAAAAGAGTTTGCACTTCTGAGAACATAAATCTGTCTTCACAGGTAAGGTGAAACTGGCCCGCAGCCAGAGGAGAAGGACAAAACGATACCAAAGTGCGAACACAGCACCATAGAACAAAATATCAAAATAAGCGCCGCATTGGGAGTAGGAGAAGTTGAGTCAGTGAGAGCGGCCGAGGAACTGCACGGCTGCAGCTAAATATCCTCCCGTCTCCCCAGGTGGACCAATCAGCCTGTCGAGGGCAGCCGTTCAGCTACCGGGCACCACCTGTTCACTCATACGCAGCCACACAGACACAGGAGGAGGAAGAAAATACCTGCACACAAACAACATAACGACCCAGGGTCGTAACAGTGTTGTACAGTGCGTAGATGCGGCGGACAGACAGGTCTCAGTTGGTTTGGTGTCCTCTGCTTACTTTTAAGACTTGTAAATACAACTTTTGGCCCGTAATTTCAATTCCCCATTTCAGCGACCAGAGAGAGTGGGGGGGATATATCCAGTCTCTGATTGTGTTACGTTATTATGAGAGTGCTCTCATACTTGTTTGATTCTGAAATTGTATATATTTATATAAATATGTGTGTGTGTGTGTGTGTGTGTGTGTGTGTGGCCTAGCATTACTATACTTGTGGGGACCTAAATCTGTTTACAGTCATGTGTGGGGACTCGCCGCCCTTATGGGGACAAATTGGAGGTCCCCATGAGGGGAATCATTAATTTTAGGGTGAAGACTTGGTTAGGTTTAGGATTAGGGTAAGGGTTAGGCATGTGTTGTTTATGGTCAGGGCTCTCGACTAACTTTTTTCACCATCCTCCCGGAACCGTCCCGAAATACAATCTAAGCCAGTGGTTCTCAAATGGGGGTACGCGGATCCCTAGGGGAACGTTGGAGTACTGCAGGGGGTACGTGAGATTTTTTTTATGTTAATTGAAAAAAAAACATTAATGCATTTACACAAACTACTAATAGTAGATTAACTACTTTATTCAAAGGTATACAGTAATTCTGGATAATAAAATGGGAACAATAAACAGGGTGCTCTCTTTTCCTCTCCCTCTCCTGACAGCCCGTTAGTCTCGTGCAGCTCGCTGAACCTGTAATAAGTGACCCGACAGTAAAGAATAAATATATTTATAACTAGTTTAGCTAGTTCCAGAGTAGATAAACTAGCTAAGTGTGTTAGGTCTAACTCTTAGTGTATTTTTGCTCAGCTCAACGGTCCGTCACAGCGGTGGAGCTGTGATCATGCAGAGCTGCGTGTTCTCTGTCAGCAGCAGCTGATCTGCTCTCTGATCTCTCTCTCGCGTCCAGTTAGACTTCACTCGCGTCTATGTCCAAATCTATCAGATCTAGCTAGTTCTAGCTAATTATATGACTGCCTGCTTTTCAAAGGACCTAAACAATAAGCGTTGCTTGGCAACGGCGTGTGGCCGCAAAGTAGCGCAGCATTCTGCATATGTTTATATGAGGGGTCAAAATCCCATGCTCATATATTTTTTTCTCTTCATTCCCATAGCCCCAAAATAAATAAATATACAAATATACCAATTTTAGGAAAAGTAACGAAGTTTGAGCAGTGTGGGTTTTATATTAACATAGTTTCACATATTTCAAAACGCGAAGTGTAATAACTGCAGTTGCCTCCCTGTCAGAATGACAAAGATCCTCAGTGAAGCACAAGCCCATGTTTCTCACTACATTATAAGTAGGCTACAACTTATTAAAAAGATCAGTTCAATGCAACTAATGTCGTCTCAGTGTTATTGGATGATGTTAAAATTGGTTTGCCATGAATTTAGTGATGGATTGTAAACATTTGAAATGTAGCATTTAAGTGCTTCTCAGTTACAATGTTGTTGTTTTAATAAATCAGACACTGATGGTGCAGCGCTGTGCTGTACCTCTTTACAGTATATAGGCATTTTTTCCTTAACAAATAGTTTTTGCGCTGATCAGGGGGTACTGAATTTGTTTTTCAAAGGGGTTACATGAGTGAAAAAAGTTTGAGAACCACTGATCTAAGCCGTCCCGAAATTAATGTGGACCGTCCCGAATTTAAAATGTTAGTTTTTCTACATTATCATTAATTAAAATCATTCAAAGTGACCTTTAACATAAATAAAACATTATACAAATCATTAGATGATAATTCATCAACCTTTTTATTTGAGTAAATCATTCAATCACATAAACAAAGGCCAAATATATTTAAACAAACACACAAACGAGAAGATTACTCTAATATTGAATCCAATCAAGTCCCATCCAATTAACAAAACAATCCAACACTCTGTCCTGAAGACAGAACCCAGAGTAACCACTAACCAGGATGACAGTCTGTCAGTCAGGAGACCTTTACGAACGGCCCGCCCCCTCGCACACAGACGGGAGAGAGATATCTCGTCTGGATTGGAAAGCTCGAAAATACATCATAGACGCATGTTGTAGTCTTATTGTGAAACTAAAACTGCGATATAATGTGTATGTAGCAATAATACATATGACATATATTATTTAAATGTCTCCAGTACCGATAAAAAGTCCGATAACGTCGGAGCTTAACGTTACCACTGTCTTTAATAATTCTGGCCCGGGCCCGTTTAATACCGGGGCTCGGTACCCATCCCTACATGGGGAGAGGCGCAGCTTATTGCTAAGGACTAAATACGATGGAGGGTTCTCTTCTCAGCCTTATTACCCATAGGGGATGAAGAGGAGTAAGTAAATAAAGAGGCCGGCGCTCCAGGGTCTGGTTCTGCTGTGCGTTTTTGTGATGTAACGGTAAAACATTTCAGAATTCCTCCACGGGATGTCATTGTCATTGTACATCACTCAACCCGCGAAATACACACACTCAGTACTTAGCTAGACCCGCGAATTTGCGGGCACAGCTCATTGTGAAGATCATAATTAGCTAAAAAAAATAATATATAATTAGCTCTTTATGAATATTATATTTACTATGATTATTATAAACAGAACATTGTGTTAAACTTAACATGGTGATTATTTTATATTCCAACTGTGCAGTAGTTTACTGATAATCAGAGTTATTCTCTGTCTCTATGGACGAATATAGTGTATCACTTCTAGAGTTGGGAATCATTGCAGGCATTTCACTTTGCAAAACAAAGTGAAATAAATCAGTTAATCTGTATCTAATGTATAGTATTAAAAGGAGTTGGTGCTTTCCTATCTTCAAAACAATTATTTTAGGAATGTCCACTGTAAAAGTAGGGACATGCCATATTCTATTGTACACTCTGATGTGCATTATACATGTGATTATGTTTATAATAAGACGTTGCCATTGAAAATGTCCATAAAGACTGAAATATTGAAATCTATTGATACATACAGTACATACAGCATATTTCAGCGGTGTGTGAAAGTGAATAGTTAAAGATTTAAGAAGTTCTACTTCAGTGTTTGAAAAACAGATTTGGTGTCCTTTGCTTGCTGATTATGCATTCAGCTGATCCCTTTGCACCATTTGAACAAACTGTTGAACTGACCCTCAGAAATAATAACAAGTTTATATAACTCCTTGAGATTATACACCGCTGCGTTGTGTAACCTGCCAGAGAAAGGTTTCCTCTCAGCTCTGAAGTTCCCCTTACCTGAAAATCGTGTGTGTGTGTGTGTGTGTGTGTGTGTGTGTGTGTGTGTGTGTGTGTGTGTGTGTGTGTGTGTGTGTGTGTGTGTGTGTGTGTGTGTGTGTGTGTGTGTGTGTGTGTGTGTGTGTGTGTGTGTGTGTGTGTGTGTGTGTGTGTGTGTGTGTGCAGCGAGTGCTCTGCTTTCAATGTGTTTTAATGTTTGAATTGACTCTTTATAATAATAATCTATAGGAATCTGAAACAGATTTAAAAGGATGTTTTGAATTTTCTGTAGATTAAATGAACTTTGACTCTTCCTATTCAGTTCTTGGATTTTAAGGAAACACAAAATAATGAAACGTTCACTCCCCCCATTCCGGACTTACGGGGGTTGGTTGTCTTGCAGCGCGACCACAAACTAAAACAAATTGAAGTTCCACAGTGTTCTCCTGTCCTGCAACTCATTGACTATTAATGGAAGTTCAATTATATACGCCTTCTTATTTTGGGGCCAAAACTATTCATATGTGAATAATACATTTGGTCTTAAGTGTAATATTTGTATCTTTCTCAAAATAACTGTAACTGAAAGAAGGAGGGCTACCATCAATAAAACATCACTATAACTCCTGATTCCTAACATTTGAAGGGTTTTGTAAATAAAATAAAACGGTACGTCAAAGAGAAACCAGGTGACTATGGAAACTATTTAATGTGTTCCTCCTGTCCCCCCTCCACACCTCTGTCTCCACAGCAAGTACCAATCGGTGAACGTCAGCACTAACCTGTATGTGATCAGTCAGCCATGGCTCTACACTTTGGCCTGGTGTTCCGGAGCTCAGTCTGTAACCACCAACTCCATCCACATCCTGTCCAGCATCAACAAGCCGCTCTTCCTCATGGTGAGCGCTTTATTAGATATTATCATCCTGCTGTCCTGAGAAAGCTTCATGTCATATTCCTAAAGGCTTAATTGTTTGGCTGCATGGAGCTTTGATCTACAACATGGCTGTACCAAACTGTATATACTGTATGTCCTAGCTGTCTTGGCTTGTATCATTTCCTTTAAATGTCACCAAACATGATTTGTTTTGCAATTCCAAGAAGTCAGGGAATTCCCCAAAATATGATCAATATTGATGCAGCAAAGGCAGACTTTGACTAGTATGAGAATGTGTCGTCCTTCTTTGCCTTTATCATAAAGAGAGGACAGGCGGATGGGAGAGGGGGGGGGCTGGCATGCAGCATTCTACACAGACATCAAAACATAAACTACTAACCTTAGTATACTGATTATTTCATGTGATGAAACCTTTTTTTTAATAAATTGTAAACTGTACATACAGAAGTAGACTACACATTGTTAAAAAACACAGGCCTACTTTTGCAGCCTTTTCACATGCTGATTGTTTGCTACCAGGATGTAGTCTAAACTGTAAGAGGACATTCATCCTCTTCTTCTGTCCCTGGACTGCCTAACTTCCCTCAGATTTAGGAGCTGCTTACAGCCTGCGGAGGGTTGGAAAAAAGTCCTTATGCATTTATATTTTAGACATCTAGAATGTGCTCAGATCCGCTGGTGCTTGAAGGTTGTTCAGTCTGTAATCTTTTGGTATCACTGACATTCTCTCACCACCTACATCTCTAACTTTGTTATACAAGTACCGAAGCCCCACTCAATCAAATAAATAATGATCTGTTCACTGTTCCATTATCAACCTTCTCTCCGACTCTCCAGACTCAAGAGGAATACAATTTGATGTGGATTCTGACTGATGCTGTGTCTGCCCTGCTCATCATAGCAGTTTTCATATTCCATTGGTGCGTACAGACACACACACACACACACAACACACACACAACACACACACACACACACACACACACACACACACACACACACACACACACACACACACACACACACACAACACACACACACAGGCACTTCCACGTGGTAATTCCCACTCAGTGGACAGATGAAAGCAGGTACATGTGGCAGCTCAAAGCACTTTGGTGAGCACAGAGACATACCTGGTTATCTCCTGCTGCTCTGATCTCTCTCTTTGGTGTGTGTGTGTGTGTGTGTGTGTGTGTGTGTGTGTGTGTGTGTGTGTGTGTGTGTGTGTGTGTGTGTGTGTGTGTGTGTGTGTGTGTGTGTGTGTGTGTGTGTGTGTGTGTGTGTGTGTGTGTGTGTGTGTGTGTGTGTGTGTGTGTGTCACAGGTGGAGAGAGAGAGGCCTGCCCTGGTCCGGCAGCCGACAGACTCATGAGAATGGAACGTACAGCAAGTTCAGGACAGGTGTGTGTTTCTCTTTACAGTGTCACTGTGGATTCATGTAAAACCCCTTTTCAGGAGACACTCAGTTTACTCAATACCAGTATCATTAATAGCAGTCACTATCAGTTTCATTCCTGCTGATCAGTACGGAGTGAGGCTTTGCTGGAGCAGATCATCTTCATTAAAAGAGGCAATGTCTTATCTGGTCATCTAAGCCAATCAGCAACACTCCCAGAGTGTAAGCGGATTAAAAACAAACATGGCCCCCAGCCCCCCCTTCCCATCTGTACTGCACACAGGGATGAAGCTGGTACATGTGATGGACCAGCAGAGACATTATTTTATGACTCAATCCTTGCATGCATGTGTGTTTTAGACTCCTCAGAGGTCATCTGTTTTCGCTGGAGCCCCCTCCACTCTGACCCCCCTGCTGGAGCCCTGGTCTCCCTCCCTTTGGTCTTCAACCCATGACCCCCTGCATGACCCCCTGCATGGCGCCTCAGGGGAACCTTGTATGAGCTCTGAACTTTGTCTGAACTGTACAAGCTGCTACTCTTACTGTAGGAGAGTAGCACCCTCTCTGAAGCCCACACAGAGACATGTGGGATTTAAACAACTGAGAGGATCAAGAACTACAGAAACTGTTGTAGAAAGACCCTCCATTACTGTGAGAACCTACAGTCTGCCCCTTTCATCTCAGCGTGGGTCCATACAGTAGATGTAATCCGTCCTCCTCATGCTTCACATGAATGTCTTCTTGTTGGCATCTCTTGTGCTTCACCACCTGCTTGTGTACTCCCCCCCCCCCCTCATTAATGTTTCTTGTGCACCCTTTCCTCTCTCCCTTCATGGAGAGGCGAAGTCCCTCCCTTTCCGGGGGAGCTCCATGGGACCTTATTTCGGAAAAATCATGTATTGAAGCCAATGGCAAGATAAAATATATCTTTCGATCCCGTTTGAATTGTGGCACGAATTACACATATGATGTTTGTCAATTTAAAAGATCATTTTGCAAGTCAAGAAAAATGATCGCTGGATAACAATAATGTTGTACACAGAAAACTAGTTGCTAAAACAAAACACGAGTGTACCTTGTTAGCTAATGTTAGCTAGCTGACATTAACGTTGCACGTTACACTCGTTTAACACTCACAGAAAGCTTGTACAGCCGGTCCCGCATGCTGGCTCTTACGGAACCGACTATCCCTTTTGTGTAATAGCAGCTCTCAACATGCCCAGACGTGTAATGATTTCCACCTCCTTTAATACTTTTCACCTCATTCTGGTGTTGGTGACGTGTGTTGTGCGAGACCAGAGATGTTGTTCATGGAGCGGTTTCACACACAAACTGTGACTTTTTTGATATGGAAATGCTTTTTTAAGATTGACAAACATCATATGTGTAATTCGTGGCACAATTCAAATGGGGTCGAAAGATAACTTTTCTCTCGCCATTAACTACAATACATAATTTTTCTGAAATAAGGTCCCATGGAGGTCCCCCGGAAAGGGAGGGGCTCTCTATGGCATGCCTCCCCCACAGTGCTCCTTGACATGTGAAGGTATGAACTATAAACTCTTTGACTGTTTGCCCCCCATCTACAGAGCTGAGTGACGTGTGGTCCATCTCCAGCGTCAGCGTGCGGCCGGACCTGCGGAGCGCGCCCAGTTCCCCCAGTAACCCCCACCTGCCCACCATCACTGAGGAGTGAGGGGGTAGAGACAGAGAGCAGAAGGTACAGACAGTGAGAGAGGGAAGAAAAGAACGAGTAATGAAAAACTTAAATATTTACGTCCTGATAAGGAAGCATCACATTGGAATAAAACATTCCTGATTATTATTATTAGAGGTTAACACTGTCAAACCCCCCCACCAAACTGCATCTAGTTGTTCAGAGTGCGGGCAGCATGCTGAAAGGAAACAACTCCATAGAGGGTATTACATTGAAACTGTCATTACATCTGTGACAGTAACTATTTCTAACTGAGCCTTTGGTGATTCACGCTCAGAGAATCCAGGACAGAGAGAGGAACAGCAGCAGAGCCTTCCTCTCTCCTCTCAGGACTCGGCTGGTCAGGCAGCGGGTGGGGGGGGCTGGAGACCCCCAGTGTCATAGAGGCCATCACACAGCCTGGGCAGGGAGGACAGTTGAACTCTACCCAGAGCCTGACATGCTTTACAACATTTTCATCATTCAACACCACCAGCTGAGCTCAGCATCGCAAGAAACTCAAGAGAAAGAAGAAGCCAATGAATATACACTGCTGTAGTAATAAGCGAGTCACTTCACTCTTTCTGTCTCGTGGTTCTAGTTCAAAGAAAAACCACATGTTTGAAGAAGAAAGCACGGACAGAAGCTGGAGGAGTGATGGAGTGGAACCCATGGACAACGTCTGCACAGAGATCAGCTGCATCAAAACCAGCCGTAAACCGGTCTCTGGCGTTCTCTGGGTCTGTGAGGGGGGGGGGGGGCACAGTACATTGTTGGACTGACGGAGTGAATGTAACCCAGAGGCTTGGGAAGGTATTGCTAATATCTATTTATCTTTTGTATTAGAGTGAATGTATTATATAGCAGGCCATGTGTCTCAAAAGCATGTGGGAATGTTCCGGCAGGCTTGGCTTCATGTTTGTGCCAAAGCTGCTCTAATAAAGATACTTCTGAGAACTTGTTTAAAGAGGCGATGAATACAGCTTCTTTCCCTGGAATACAGCAGTCTTCTAGAGCATGACTCTATAGTCCGTCAGTGCTATGTTGTCCTAACTTCAACTGATTTTACATTTGTGTTTAAGTGTCTTCACTTTTTAGGTTTGAAATCCAAGAGGTTAGGATCCTTCATTTCTTAGGGGTTTTGCCAGTTTGCTGCACAGGTTAGCATTACATCTCTCCAGTCATTCACTGGATCAATAGTGAACTTTTACGTTTAGGGATAGGCCTGGATTTTGACACGTCTTAGTCCTTAAATTCTGAATTCTGAAGTAAAAAGCAGCCAGTACAGTGCAGAGTTCACATCTTTCAAAGACTGCAAACACAGAGCAACTTGTACTGTGTTGTAATGTCACCTGAAACAGTGGTTAGCACTTAGCTTAGCTCTCCTTGTGTTCCTGTTGAGATATAGTAGGCTAAGCTTTTTGGCTGAAATCACTATAGCTGCAGAACCATAAATATTCAATTGAATATACTGTATATTCATTTGAATAAAGCCCTGTGCTGGGTTTCCTTTGGAGATGCTTTGGCTTTACGCTTGCATGTTCTGGAATCATCCAACTTGTATAGATTCTTTTCAAAAGCTATACTTTGTGATGGCAAGTCCTCCGTTGGATCCTAACAACCACAGGAACTTTTTCAAAGGTCTCAAAACACAGTCAGGTAGAACGGTTCCAGCCAGAGTTTAGCACGCTGTGAGGAACACTGACAGCAGAGGCACCAGTTCAGTGCTCCTCTGATCAAAACCTCTGCAGTATCATCACTCTGCAATATATGACTTCAGAGCTAAACTTCAGAGCACAACCTCGTTGTATTATTCTACAACAGTCATCCATCAGCAGTTCAACTTCTCTGCTGTCTATCCGTGTAGATTCAAATATATTTTTGACAGGGTATGTTCCAACAACAAATGAATTATTAATAAGGGTTCTGAATGTCACCCCCTCAGCTGTGTGTCAGATGCGGCTGTATGAGTGGATAAAGGTTGCTGGTTTGATGCTTCCTGTCTGTGTTCATGTGATGCTCGTGTCGTGCTAAACGTGTACAGAAAGTGACACGAGGAGATCCCCGCTGCAGAGATATGTTCAGGCTACACAACAATCAGATCTTCTGAAATAAGGAATCAGAAAGGAAATGACTGCAAGCATCATCCCACACCTCTGAGCCACTGTCTCTGAGCAATGAATGCAGTGATGCAGCCAAACATCAGCTGAGATATAACGGAGTACTGTCAGAGTCCAGATGCCTTTCTTTCAGCTTGTACTCAACGGATACTTTAGGTTTGATTTCATAGAGCTTGTGCTTCTTGTTTTCACTGTGACTGTTCTCTGATTGTAATGCTGCTGTCATCTTATATTAAAACATGAGAAGGTCTGTTCTTGGTAACTCTTCTTTGTTATAAGCCTGAAGTACATGTTACACATCACAACAACTTACATTTCACTGATCTCATATTGTGCAAATACAAGTCATGTTATCCTCCAAAATATATATTAGCAATTATGTATTCAAATTCAATGAATACAATCATATATTTGTTTGCAGTGTGAATAATAATGATTACATAGGGATGACAAAGATAGAATCATTGACTGATATGGAAATAAAAGCTAAACTAAACCAGCAGGATGACATAAGATATCTTTGTCACACTTTTAATTACTTTCAACATTTTTTTTCAACAATGTGAAATAACATACTATTATGACATTTCAATAGAATGCTTTATGATGAAATACTATGATATGACTCATTTGACACCATGAGTATGACTTATTTGGTGGGTTTTTCATTACATTCTATACGAATGTATTTAACACACTTTTTAATGAAAAAAGTATCTGACTTTCCTATAAGATACTATACTAGTACTTTAAGTATTTACAGTATTCTTTGGCTCTATGACTACTTTGGACTCTGGACATGACAAGGACTTTCATTTTAATACAGACAATACTCTTGACTTTTTATAGCATATTTATTGTTACATTTGTATTCCATAATATTCTATGACATCATGACATGCTGTACTATGAAATCTTATACATTATAGTTATAGTAAATTATCATTATTTGTATGGCGTAATGTTATTTCAAGTTAGATTTTTTGTGATACATTTTTTTTATGTAAACAATCGCATACCTTTTTTATGAAAAACTAAAACAGTGACTTATCGTAACTGTATTATGACTCATTTGGTATACATTACTGACGTTTACCCACATTTTTTACGAGTTACTAAATACTTTAATGAGAGTTTTTTTCACCAATAAAATATACTCTCAACATGCTATACTGAAATGATTAGTTATACTAAACTAGGACATTTATGAAAATTAGTCACAGCATACTTTTTTTGTATATTTATAATATATAAACCATTTTTGCTACAGCACAGAGCTTTGAGTCAGAGCAAACATCCGGTCTGCACCCCAACAGAATAGAAAAGCTGGCAGTTGTTAATGCAGCCAGAGTTTAGTGGAGACAATGAATCTACAGCAGATGTTCATATTTACCTAGATATCACTTTTTCTATTTGACTGGAGCTTAGGCTTTTAGTGAAGAATCTCAGAACTTCTAAGAGAGCAAGGCACTGGGTCAGAGCCTCTGAACGACCACTCTTGTGACCCACTCAAAATACACACTACTTTCCCATTCCCACAGCCAGGATCCCTGTGATCAAGGAAGATCTTTAAAGACTTCTATAAATCACCTGAAGTGAACATGAATCACATTTCTTTGATTTGAATGTGGTGGTTGTTCATGTTTATTTTTGATACAGTCACATGAACAATCTGAAATATTGTATTCACAGTTCAGCCCTGGTTTGGGAGGTGTTTCTTTGTATTATTCTCGTTATTTGGAGGTGTTAAATGAATCACACAGCCAGTTGTGGGAGAAATGTGAAGAGTAGTTTCAGTTTCCTAGTAAACAGGCATGAGGTGTCTGCTGAACAAACAATGGAATGTGAAAATATCCTTTATAACAAAAAGGTGGATATCCAGTTATAAATGCATTTGCAAACTTAAAACATTTATTACGAAAAATGATATTTGGAATGACAGTAAAAAAAAAAGATTGTTAGTTGACCTTGAGTTTGGGGTATGTTTTCAAACTACAGGAATGTTACAAAAACAGCAGCTGCACTCCACAGGAATTCTGGGTAATGCAGTCCCAACAGAAATAGAGAGATAATTAAGGAAATTAATTAATGAATGTAAAACTAAACACACGCAGCTGACACTGATCTACAATATTAAACAAGGTGTAAACATAAATCAACATACATTAAATAAGAATTAAAAAACAAATCCCCAATGTAAACTGCCACAAAGTAAGGCCTACAGCAGAGCCATGGACTCTAACTCTCTGGGGGGCTCATACGGTTCTAAATAAAGCTAGGACCCTCACAACACTCCAGTTACACTGTTTGGTTCTAAGGCCAGAGAAAGGTTTTTCTACAGAAAATGACAGCCTCTGTCATGGAGTTGTTGAGCTTATGTTCTCTCTTAGAGAAGAGAGAACATAAGCTCAACAACTCCATGACTTCATTATGTTAGATGCACCAGGCAGGGAAGGAAGAGGGAGAACTGTCACTAAAGCTCCTGTGATGCTCCAATGTTCATTTCTCTCACTCACACACACACACACACACACACACCACACACACACACACACACACACACACCACACACACACACACACACACACACACATCACACACACACACACACACACACACACACACACACACCACACACACACACACACACACACACACACTACACACACACACACACACACACACACACACACACAACACACACACCACACCACACACACACACACACACACAACACCACCACACACACACACACACACACACATCACACACACACACACACACACACACACACACACACACACACACACACACACACACACACACAACACACACACACACACACCACACACACAACATCACACACACACACACACACACACACACACCACACACACAACACAGCACAAAAAACAATATGTCTGATGTTATGAAAACGTTTATATTTTTTATAATCCTTATTCCTGACGCGTTTGTATGCCCGGCTGTTGCTTTGAGCTGAAGCCTAACGTTAGCATGCTAACTCCTGGAGTCCATCCATCCCATCTTCTCCCCGCTTATCCGTGGTCGGGGTCGCGGGGTGTAGCAGTTCCTCCTGGAGTATAGCACGGTTTTTTTATGCAGTTTCAAATTAAATGTAAGACTTTGTAAATAACACAAATAATTAAATCAAATATCGTTTTCACAAACATACCTTAATAAACATAGAGAGATTGAAAAACCATTAAACTATAATTACTATTAAGCATTTACATTAGTGTCACATTTCTATCAGTATGTCCCCATCTGTATATAATAAACAACAATTCATTAACAAAGGCATAATATGGATGGATTTAATGTTAAAAATAGTGAGATTGAGTTTTTGCTAAACTCGGCACTTCCTGGATTTCCACCGGTCTCACTTGTAGTTTATAAATGTATACATTCTAATAACAGTTAGCTGATGTATTTCTGAGTCCTCACAGGTTCCAACATCCAGGCAGGAGACGTCAGAATGTTTTTTAAGGAGTGTTCGGACAGTTTGGACGTTCAGAGGTAGTCGTCCTCGCTGGACTCCTCTTCCTCGGGGGGTCTGTACAGGTGATAGTGGCTGGGGCCCTCCCCGGGGTCCTCGCTGCTGGAAGACAAACTGTCCTCTGTGAGCTTGGACTCTGCCGAGCTGACAGAAGGACTGCGGCTCATCCTCCACAGCTGGTGGGCAAAGGTCCGCCCCCAGCTGCAGTGCTGGCCAATAGGGCGCAGGAGCCGGACGAGCTTGGCGGCTTCCTGCCAGTAAGAAGTTCACTTGCTGTGGCCCCGCCCCGGGCGCTGCCGGTTCATGGTGGTCAGCATCTGACTGATGTAGGAGGTCAGCAGGTCGTCCATCTTGTAGCCCTGCAGGGGAAAGGGAAACACACACACGTCACACACCTCTTGAGCACAGCGCGACGTTTCAGAACAGTTTAATTCAGTTTTGAAACTAGGTCTGGGCAAGTTAACTCATTAATATCGCGTTAACGCCTTTAATAATAACACGGACAATTATTTTATAGTTTTTTTTAAATTAATATTATAATTTTGAAAGTCTGTACAGACAAACCATGCTCACAGGAGGGGGGATGTTGATCAGTAGTGCAGTAAATGTAGTCCCCACATGCTTCAAGCACTCCACCATCGTTCCTGTCCCCAGAAAGTCTAAAACCACCAGCCTCAACGACGACCGCACCGGAAGCACTCACCTCCATCATCATGAAGTGCTTTGAGCGGTTAGTCAAAACCTTCATCACCTCCTCCCTCCCTGACACTCTGGACCCCCTGCAGTTGGCCTACAGAGCTAACAGGTCCACAGACAAACGCCATAACCCCCCCCCCCCCCCCCCCTCCACCCTGCCCTCTCTCACCTGGACCAGAGGAACACATATGTGAGAATGCTGTTTATTGATTACAGTTCAGCTTTCAACACCATTGTGCCCTCCAAGCTGGTCATCAAGCTCAGAGGCCTCGGGCTCAACAGCGCCCTCTGTGACTGGATCCTGAACTTCCTGACGGGCAGACCCCAGGCAGGCAGTGCAGGTGGGAAACATCACATCCTCCACCCTGATCCTCAACACCGGAGCCCCTCAAGGCTGCGTGCTCAGCCCTCTCCTCTACTCCCTGTTCACTCACGACTGCATGGCCACACACAGCTCCAACACCATCGTCAAGTTTTCTGACAACACGACCGTCATCGGCCTGATCACCAACGGCAAGAAGACTGATTGTGGATTACAGGAAGCAGCAGAGAGAGGGACACGCCCCCATCGCCATCAATGGGACTACGGTGAACAGAGTCAGCAGCTTCAGGTTCCTCTGTAACTCACCAAAACAGCTCGACAGCGGCTCTTCTTCCTCCGCAGGCTGAGGAGGTTCAACATGGTTGGAGGAGCTCGGTCAAAATAATTTCATTGCCATTTCTACACTGTAGCTGCTGAGCATATGACAATAAAACCTTTGAATCCTCAGGATGGGCGTCATCATGCGTCTCAACCAATGAGAGCATAGGGGGCGGGCCTAAGACTGCTGCAGCGCTCGCATGAACAGAAACAGAAAGATGTGGCGGGGACAGAAACATGGAGGAAGGTACAGAACTCTGACATGGACATTTTACATCTCTTCAGACAGAGGAGTTGATATAACCAGAGTTATTTTAACCACTGCAAAGTTTGGTTATCTCACACTTTGAGGGGAACTTCTATAACAAACCAGATAACACGTTAAATCCCTGGCAGTGGCAAATAGCTTTGGTTTCACATTTGATTTGATTATATTAATTAAAGTTGAAATGTACAATAAATATTTGAACTGCTACTGTGTAAAGGGAATACTGCTGTTACAAAAGACCTTATTGTTTAAAGTGTTTGCAAACCAAATGGTATTGCCCTTTATTTTTTCATAAAGCAGTACTTTAAAATAAAAGTAGAAATACACTACTTTTGAATTCATTATTGAATTTTGTGATAACAATGCGAATAATCGTGATTAAAATGTTAATCGTTGCCCAGCACACATTTGAACACAAACAAGAAGGCAGCCCATCTAAAGACGGAAATAAGCTATCACATGAAAAAGGGAAATGTAGTTCTTCATGATGGAGAACATCATGCTCCCCCTGCTGTCATTTCAGACTCTCATTTTTGTGTGTGTGTGTGTGTTGCTGCCACCCACCAGCGAGGTCTCACACAGTAGTTTGCTTCCTCTGACCAGGTTGCCGATGGTGATGTGGAAGTAGGTGTTCCCACTGCTCCAGTTGGAGATCTTGGTGAAGGGATGAGTGGTGAGGATGTCCTACACACACACACACACACACACACACACACACACACACACACACACACACACACACACACACACACACACACACACACACACACACACACACACACACACACACACACACACACACACACACACACACACACACACACACACACACACACACACCACACACACACACACACACACACACACACACACACACACACACACACACACACACACACACACACACACACACACACACACACACACACACACACACACACACACACACACACACACACAGCGGTGAGCCTCTGACTTACTCTAGGGACTTAAAGTCATTTATACAAATGGTTATACATTATGAACTGTGAAACATGTGATAGATGACAGAGCACAGCGGGGGGGTGAGTATATTAGGACATTCCACTGCTTGCTCTGAGCGTTATCTACAACATCTTATATAAAAAGAGTACAGACTGTCCTCAGGGCCATACTATACTTGATGACATCACAGCGTTGTGTGTCTCTTAAAGAGAGTAGCTTATTTTCACAAATGTCCCCAACCATAACACTGTCATTCTAAATGTAAGTGGTTCGAACCTCCACCTCCTACAAGTGAATGCTGAATAACATACACATGTGAAGACAAATCCAAACAGCGCATTACAATAAGTCCTATATCCTTCGCAGCATCCTCCCCCTCACTCTGGAACTCCCTCCCCAGCCATGTCAGATCCGCCAACACTCTCACATCATTCAAACAATCCCTCAAAACTCACCTTTTCACTCTTGCCTTCACCTCCTAATCCTCGCCTATCCCACCTTGCTTAGCACTTTTCTACTTTTGTTGTTATTTTGTTTTACTTGCTTGTAAAGCGCTTTGAGCACCAGGAAAAGCGCTTTATAAATGTAATGTATTATTATGATATGATCGGACAGGTTCCTACACAAACACACACCTTGGTCTTGGGGTCGATGAGGCTGACTCCGTGCTTGTTGATGGCGATCAGCAGGATCTCTGGGAAGTTGGGCTCTGTGGTTTGCTGCAGACACATCAATGTTGTTGGAAATGTTAATATCTATTCTATCGAGCCGTTTGGTCTATCCTCAGATTGAGGAGGAACAATGCGGATTCCGTCCTGGTCGTGGAACGACGGATCAGCTTTTTACTCTCGCAAGGATCCTGGAGGGGGCCTGGGAGTACGCTTATCCGGTCTACATGTGTTTTGTAGACTTGGAGAAGGCGTATGACCGAGTTCCCAGGGAGTTACTGTGGGAGGTGCTGCGGGAGTATGGGGTGAGGGGGTCTCTACTCAGGGCCATCCAATCTCTGTACTCCCAAAGCGAGAGCTGTGTCCGGGTCCTCGGCAGTAAGTCGGACCCATTTCCGGTGAGGGTTGGCCTCCGCCAGGGCTGCGCTTTGTCACCAATCCTGTTTGTAATATACATGGATCGGATTTCGAGGCGTAGTCGTGGGGGAGGGGGTCTGCAGTTCGGTGGACTAAGGATTGCACCACTGCTTTTTGCAGATGATGTGGTTCTAATGGCTTCATCGGTCTGTGACTTTCAGCACTCACTGGATCGGTTCGCAACCGAGTGTGAAGCGGCTGGGATGAGGATCAGCACCTCCAAATCTGAGGCCATGGTTCTCAGCAGGAAACCGATGGACTGTCCACTCCAAGTAGGGAATGAGTCCTTACCCCAAGTGAAGGAGTTCAAGTATCTCGGGGTCTTGTTCTCGAGTGAGGGAACAATGGAGCGTGAGATGGGCCGGAGAATCGGAGCAGCGGGGAGCGGTACTGCAGTCGCTTTACCGCACCGTTGTGACGAAAAGGGAGCTGAGCCAGAAGGCAAAGCTCTCTGTCTACCGGGCCATTTTCGTTCCTACTCTCACCTATGGTCATGAAGGATGGGTCATGACCGAAAGAACGAGATCGCGGATACAAGCGGCCGAGATGGGTTTTCTCCGCAGGGTGGCTGGCGTCTCCCTTAGGGATAAGGTGAGAAGTTCGGTCATCAGGGAGGGACTCGGAGTTGAGCCGCTCCTCCTTCGCGTCGAAAGGAGCCAGTTGAGGTGGTTCGGGCACCTAGTTAGGATGCCACCTGGGCGCCTCCCTAGGGAGGTGTTCCAGGCACGTCCAGCTGGGAAGAGACCAAGGGGTAGACCTAGGACCAGGTGGAGGGATTATATCTCTTCGCTGGCCTGGGAGCGCCTTGGGATCCCCCAGTCAGAGCTGGTTGATGTCGCCAGGGAAAAGAAAGTTTGGGGCTCTCTGCTGGAACTGCTACCCCCGCGACCCGACCACGGATAAGCGGGAGAAGATGGATGGATGGATGGTCTATCAAATAATCATAGTACATAAAAACCCTTCATATGATTTGTGTGCAAAATGTTTATTTTGAAAGGTGACTAAGGCTGTCAGACTAAAGGTCATTTGAAATTGATACTCCATGTTTTATTAACATAAAGGGAAATGCTTGTTTGTGAACAGTTTTTTGATTCAGCTAGGTGTTAGGTGCTAGGCAGAGGAAGGGGGGGGGGATTGGTCTGGCCTACGAGACAGACAGGAAAGCACACAATTGTGCTTACCTTGACCTCAAAGAAGGCGGAGCCAAAGGTGGGCCACTTGAAGATAATTTTCAGGAACATCAGTTTGGCTTCTTCTCTGGATTTACCCGCCTGCTTGTTGAAGTACGCAACCACCGACTGTATAACACACACACACACACACACACACACACACACACACACACACACACACACACACACACACACACACACTGTATTAATTGCAAAAAATAGTTTCATCTTTAATGACTTAATGCAAAACGTCCATTTCATTTATAGTTGACACAAATATAGCAAATGGCTTTATTCTGTTAAAAATAAACTATGTGTCACGTAATCATCTAGTTTGACAAAATATATTTGTATTTACATGTTCTAACACATGTCACTCTACTTCCTACTAGTTGGGCATACTGCGTTACAGACACTTAGTTTAATTAAAGGTATTAAACTATATAGCTTTGTCATTAGAGCCTTTGCAAGTTTACCCTTTTCCAGTCATCAGGTGACATCTGACGAATGAGATCCTGGGGAACCAGCTCCCGAAGCATCTTGGGAATTGTAGGAAAGTGGGATTTGTCATCTTCAAACTTCACACGGTAAATTAGCGCTGCGAGTTGGAAAACCTCTTCTCGTGAACACTTATGGTAACCACGCAGGTACTTAGGCAGCTCCTAGATACAACAAGAGAATGATTATCATTATTTACAACAAAATGTAGTTCTTGTCTATAAATCAAATTTTTTGGGCAAATTGTCAAAAGATTATAAGTAGCGGTATAAATCAAAATAAATGTGTGTGTGATGTAAAAACTAAAGATAAGTGAATAAGAGTGTTGCTGGGGGAAAGCAGCAACGTGTTTCCTCTTGCTCAGAGTCAGACCTGGTAGTAGTGAAAGATGGAGTCTGCGAAGGAATCCTTCCCTGGAACTGTGATGGTCCACAACTTCTTCATGAAGAACACCTGGTAGGTGAGGGAGGGGACGATCCCTGCACCGTGCGAGGGGAGAGGGAGACATATTAGTTTATATAGAAATATATGTTTTTTAATAAAGGTTTTTTCAGCCTCTGTCATTAAGGTAACACTGTTTCAAAAGCCCTGCAGTGTGTGCATTTTAAGCAAACCTGACAATAAACAACAACAACAGCAATTTCTCACTCCAACAAACAGTGAAGACTTCCTCTGTCCACTCTTTAAGACTGACTGGGCTATAGCGCTAACACCTGTGCTGTGGGGCATGATCATTATGATATTGACCTGTCCAATATGCAGTATTAGTGACAAGGGCCTTGTCACGAAGGTCACTTTGTCACTGTGGACTGACGGCTTCAGAGACCTGTACTACGAAGCAGGATTTTCGCTTAGCCGGCTAACTTCAGGGAAAACTTGGGGTTTCCGGTCCTACGACGCTGGTTCTCTTTTTAGCAGGCTAGATCTCCATGGTAACTTGTGCTGAGCGGCTAACCTGCCCTGGAGCAGGTTAGGTTGCAGGCTAAGAGCTCAACTCAGTGAAAGCACTGCCTGCTGACCAATCAGAGCTCAGTGTTGTGGCTTTGATCCTGGATTAAGTGTTTAAGTCATGGATGTTTAAAGTTTAACTTTTTCATATGTCTAATATTATAGTTGACTTTTCATTCAGGAAGTATGACGCTGCGCTGTCAGTACGCTTGTCCATGTTTGTGATTGGTCGAATGCTCCAGATACCACCCCTTTCATGTGAACGTACACCTAACTAGATAGGACACGGCTGGCTTGAGCGATCCACTTGATAACCAGCGAGAGCGCGTATGTTTTAGATTAGGCCAACCGGATAACTCAAACATATCCAGGTTAGGTTGAACCAGCTTCGTAGTACAGGCCTCTGGCCTTGTATATTGCACGTGTTTTATTTTGAAAAGTGTTCCCCCTCCCGTTCTTTCTGTTGCTCCTGATTATGTTCACCTGGTGCCCTGTGTTGTCTCCTCCCCACTCACCTGTGTCTTGTTGGGTTCATTAGTGTGGGTATTTAGGCTCTGTGTTGTGTGGGGTGTGTGAGATCTTGTGGCTGGTGACTGTACTCACAGGAACAGCAAGATTGAGGCTGTGTCCTGTGGTCGAATAAATGCCCACACTGGGTTATATTTTTGGACGTTCTTCCTCCGCCTCCTTGCTTGGTCGGGCTGCTCAATGGTCAGTCTCACAGGCCTACTTATTTGTGGCACTTTTAGTACCTTCCACCAAGATCCGTTACCACAACAACAGGAGGTTTCCAAACAAACTGGGACTCTCAAGAATGATGGATAGATCAGAGACCAACCTTCTTTAGCTGGTCGAGATTTCTTGATCCAGTCCGTCAAATGTCTGACAAAGTCAAAGAAGAAATCTCCCTCTGGCACACTGATCACCTGCACACACACACACACACACACACACACACACACCACACAACACACACCACACACACACACACACACACACACACACACACACACACACACACACACACACACACACACACACACACACACACACACACACACACACACACACACACACACACACACACACACACACACACACACACACACACACACACACACACGATGGTATACATTTTTTAAAAAATACTATTGAAATTGCAGTAAATCCTTCATTTTAAAACTTTCAAATGATTTGGTAAAGATCAATACATAGGTAATATTTAAAAAAACATGTGAATACTTTAAATATGAATTATATTAAAAAACGTTTTAAGTGCTGGATCAGATATGTTTTATAAATAAAGGTCAAAGAACATTAAATACGTAAATACCAGAAAATAGTTAAGGGTATCAGAGACCCTTTACATGGGACATTAAGTCTGAACGTGTTCTTCTGAACGTCTGAGACCTCTCCCTGACCTCTGACCTTGTCTGAGATCTTGACGAAGAGGCTGAAGCCTTCCGGAGATTTGAGCAGCAGTCTGGTGGAAATGTTCAGGCAGAAATCCTTGGCTTTGGTGCTGGACTCCACCTCAAACGCCTGCAGGCAGAGACAAATAATCTCAATTTTCAGAAGACACTTTCTTACTCCAAATGTGTATTCCTGTTTGTGTGTCCTACCTCGTCTGTGTCGTCAGGGAAGTACACTTTGTGGAAGATCTGTGTGGTCTTATGCTGGATGGCCTCCACCTCCACCAGATGAGGGGGGTATTTCCTGGATCCATTACTGTTATCATGATAATGCATGGTGGTAAAAAGGCAGCAGCAGGAAAAACTACAGTCAAGTACAATATTGTCTTCCAAAATGTAGTAGAAGACCATTACATAGAAATAGTTAAGTGTACTTAAGTATGGTGATTGAATACATGTAATTAGTTCCACCACTGGCTGTAAAGTATGTAGTTATAGCTTTGTGGTTGATAAACAGGTGCGGCACATGTGAACTCTCAGTATAACACTCATCAATAATCAGTAGAAACAAAGGACGGAGTCACCGTAGAGCTTTGTGAAGCCTCTGCATGCAGTCTCCAGACAGAGGGTGGTGCTTCTTGGACTGGAGGAAACGCTGGATGTGAGGCAGCAGCATGTTACTGGGAGGAAACAGACCGGTACACAGCCACAGCAGCTCCCAGCCCTTCTCCTCACTGTACCTGCAGCAAGACACACTCACACTCAGCTTCTGCACAACACCGAGGACCATGGACACTGAATGCAACACACACACTCATCTTTCTGAGTAATACCAAACATCCACTTGTAATTGGTATACTGTTGGAGTAGAACTTTCCTTAACGAGATGCTCTGTATTAGAAAATAGTGTATTACAGTGAATAATACACTATTATTATATAGTAAAATAAGTGTAATGTTGAGGTGTGTACATTGTCAGCCCAATGACTGAGTGTAACTCCGTAACACTGTAAGAAAGTTGAGGGTCCAGCTGCCAGGCCCGTATGCAGGAGTAGGGGTGTGTGTGTGTGTGTGTGACAAGACGGCAGGCGAAAAACCTTTTTAAATGTGTGTTTTCTGAATGGAGAAGCTAACGCAGTATGCTCCGACCGTCCACACTCACAACAACGGCCTACAGAAATAAATAAACCAGCGACTGTATTCGCCATGACACAGACAGTCTGTGGTTTGTACTTGTTTAACTTTTTCCCAGTTTCTGAACAGATATGAGGAGCTAACGGCTGATGTTTTGGTTTTGTGGTTCGCATTGAAGATGACGTCATGGCCCCGCCTACATTACTATAGTTACTGCCCCAGTTCCTGAACTGTAATGGAAACGCAGCATAAAGTGAGCCTGGCCTACCAAGGCCTAACTATACCGTACTAAGCCGTGTGAGGCCCTGCAGTGGAAATGCGCCATTAGATCTTGCCGGGTTGCCGAGTGGGGCCAGACTCAAGCACCATAGAGTGCACCATCTAGTGGGATCAACTGAAATGCCGGGTATTGCAGGAAAAAGGATAAATTAATGCGGTCTTTACTATAATTTGGACAATTTTGTACCAATATTCGGCGGGCCGGATTAAAAAGCCCAACGGGCCATATATGGCCCGCGGGCCTTAGTTTGCCCATGCCTGGGTTAGACTATAAAAAAAGGAAAGCACGTTCACATCTTTGTTCCGGTCGTCCGGAGACTGGCCTGGGTTTTCATTATTTTCAGAATAAAACTCTATGCATCAAACTCTGATCTTCTGCAGTGCATTTTGTGAACCTGATGAGACTCCAAGTGCTACCGAACAGCTGAAGATTAAAAATGTTGTTGAAGAGGTCCGTGGTCAGATACTAGCACAACCAAGGATCTTTGTTTTTATAAACAACAATATATTAGTTGTGTTAATACTGGCAAACATGTGACATTTTGTGGATTAAATAATATCAGTGCTTTTAGTTAAAATAGTAGTTAAAAAACGTAATAGTATTTTAGTGTGAACTAGACTATCTCTCAGCAGAGGGAGGACTCCACAGAGGGGGGGCTGATGGAGGCGGGGCCCACTCACTTGACGTGGTTGTCGGTGAGCTGTTTGATGATCTGACAGTAGATCTCGTCCTTCAGAGGCTCCGCCTTCAGCGCCCCCTCAAAGATCTGGTCCGTCAGCTCGTTGACGGAGCGCGAGCGTTTGGACGGGTAGTCGCCCATGTACTTCATCATAGGTGGGACAAAGGTCAAGGGCAATGCAACCTGAGGGACTGGAACTCATGTGGACACGGCAGAGGTGGGGACTCGAGTCGCATATTTTTGGACTTGATAAAACATTGATAAAAGACTTGACTTGACTTTGACTTGGTATTCATGACTTGAGACTTGACTTAAGCTTGAGATAGATGACTTGAAAGGACTTGACTTTTAAAATTAAATATTTGCGTTTGTTTTTGTATTGAGATATTACGTTTAGTTTTTCGAAACGTGATTTGGTGATTATAGCGCCATGCGCGCAAACCTGGCAACCCACTAGTAGGCAGGAGTGTCAGTTAACATGGCAGCGGCTAGCTTTACTCCACAAATAGTCAAGTTTGGATTCAAGGATTATGTTGTATTATGTGACGGTAATAAGAAGAGAACAACGGTATGCAGGGTCTGCAGCATAAAGATCAGTGACGCGACCACCACAACATCCAACTTCATTCGTCACTACAAAAAAACCCACAGAGAAAGGTGCGTGAATGTGTTGTGTTAGCTAGAAAGCTAACGTTAAGTTTAAGCTACGTTAGACTTGGTTTCAAATCGATTAAGCAAAGAGAAGACAAAACGGTAAATGAACACTAGAACCGCCAAGGGATTCATTTTGACTAACCCTGATACTGACGGGCTGTCAGGAGAGAGAGAGAGAGAGAGAGAGAGAGGAGAGAGAGAGAGAGAGAGAGAGAGAGAGAGAGAGAGAGAGAGAGAGAGAGAGAGAGAGAGAGAGAGAGGACGAGAGAGAAGAGAGAGAGAGAGAGACAGAGAGAGAGAGAGAGAGAGAGAGAGAGAGGAAAAGAGATGCCTCGTTTATTTCCCCTGTGTTATTATCAGAAGTTACTGTACACTTTTGAATAATGTAGTTCATCTACTTTTAGTAGTTTGTTTAAATGTTTTAATTATGTTGTTTTTGTTTGTAGAAGTGCATCATTCTTTGATTTATTGTAAAATGAATCTTTTTGATCCGTTAAATATAAATTATATTTCTATAGCGCTTTTCTTGAGCCCAAAGACGCTTTACATTTGGGAGGGGGGGTAGACAAACAAAACAAAAAACAACACCAAAAAGAAACAAAGAAACAAAACAAAACAGAAAAGCAGTCAGGAGGAAGTTGGTTGAGGGGGGGGGGGGGCTGGGGCTTATGGATACAGAGTTGAAGAGTGTGGGTTTTGAGGCAGGACTGGACAGGGTGAGGGGACTCAGACTCACGGAGCTCTTGGGTGGGGATGGGAGTTCCAGAGCTTCGGAGTTTGGGCCTTGGGGATGGAAAGCAAACTGGCTGAGGTGGATCTGAGGGACCGGGGTGGTTGGTAGAGGATGAGGAGGTGAGTGAGGTAGGGGGGGAGGGCAGATGGTGGAGGGCTTTGTAAGTGAGGACCAGAAGTTTGTAATGGTTGCGGTGTGAAACGGAGAGCCAGTGGAGTTCTTTGAGGACCGGGGTGATGTGATGCCATGATTTGGTGTGGGTGAGGAGTCTGGCGGCTGCGTTCTGGACACGCTGGAGTCTATTGAGGGATGTAGTGCTGATGCCGTAGAGGAGTGAGTTGCAATAGTCAAGTCGGGAGGAGGTGAAGGCGTGAATGAGTCGCTCAGCTGCGGGGCGGGTGAGAGAGGGACGGAGTTTTGCAACATTGCGGAGGTGGAAAAATGAGGTTTTTACAACTTGACGGATGTCAAGTCGGAGGGAGAGGGTGGGGTCAAATATAACGCCAAGGTTGCGTGCCTGGGTGGAGGGGGAAACAGGGGTGCCATCAATGGTGACTGTCAGGTTGGGGGTTTTGCTGAGGGTGGATTTGGAGCTGATGAGGAGGTGTTATTGCTGTTGAGTTTGAGGAAGTTGTGTTGCATCCAGGATTTTATTGCAGTCAGACAGGATTCGATGTGGGTGAGGGGGGGGGGGGGGGTTGTGGGGGGGTTTGGTGCTGAGGTAAATCTGTGTGTCGTCAGCGTAACAGTGAAAGTCCAGGTTGTATTGGCGGAGAATCTGACCAAGGGGGAGGATGTAGATCCGTGACCACCAACTGGCGGCCCGCGGGCCACATCCGGCCCGCCAGACATTCTCATCCGGCCCGCACGACGGGGGTGACTGCGGCGTGGTTACTGCGTTCGCAGTAGCCACTGTGTGCAGTACCGGAGTCCAACAGAGAGGCAGCAGCTGCGGGACAGTAGACTGCGTACTGCAAAACCTTCCCTGCCTTGAAGAAGACGTGATCCTTCGTTGTGAAGAGTCTGGTTTGTGCGCTCCGCACCACAGCAGTAGGCCTGCTGCGACAGAGTCCAACAGAGAGGCAGGAGCTGCGGGACAGTAGCCTAGAAGCAGGATTGGGTTGTAACGGAATACATGTAACGGTGTTACGTAATCAGAATACAAAAATCAAGTAGGCTAACTGTATTCAGCTGGCGTTACATTTGAAAAACGAGTAATCTGATTACAGTTACTTTCGTAAACCTGAAGTGAATACATTTTGGAATACTTATTGGAATTATTGGTGGAAAACTTTCCTCACAAAATGTAATCTTCATTACCGGCAGAGCTGTGTGCACACTGCACGGCGCTGCAGCATGTCTGTGAGCGAGAGAGAGATGCAGCGTCTGTGAGGCCCCGCCCCCGCACGCAGATGAGAGAGAGATCTCTTTTAAAATATATTGAAAGTTAGAAACGGAGATGGTTGGATAAAATGTGCAAGATAACGTTTATGTAGCATTTCTTTATTGTCGAAATGATGACATTTCATAACGGGATCAAATCAAAGTGAATGGCCTGCTGCTGCTGAATGCATGGGGCAAGTGACTGGAACAAGTTTTAAAAGTTATAACATCGTTTCAGATAATACATAATAATGATAATTCATTCTATTTAGGGGCACCTTTCAAAGCACCCAAGGACACATTACAATTCATAACATATTCTGAGGAAAGGTTTTAAGACAGTACAAAGAATGCAGTCTGGGTGATGTTTTTTATGTGTGGTGCAGGTGAGAGGGAGCTGTCCAGAATGACACCAATATGTTGTGTTTGAGTTCTTGATAAGCCATTAAAACAGTAAAATACGTGTCTCCTGTTCACCAAAACATACCCATCTGTTATGGGAAAAGAAAGTATTCCAAAAGTATTCTAAAAGTAATCTGAATACGTTAAATACCGATTCCAACGTTTAAGACACGTATAACTGTAACTGTATTCTGATTACTTTCAGAGCCATGTATTCAGTATTTAGTAACTGATTACAGAACACTCAATACCACCCCCCCCCCCCCCCCCCCCCGGTCTACAACTTCAAAATTCTGGACTATATAAATATCGCTGGCCCGCGATAGTGTCTATTGGATACATTTTGGCCCTTGGACAAATGTAGTTGGTGATCCCTGAGAAGAGGAGGGGGCCGAGTACTGAACCTTGGAGAACACCTTGGGTGACTGAAGTTGTGGCAGAGGAGTGGTTGTTGAGGGAGATGAAGTGGGATCTGTCGGAGAGGTAGGACTGGAGCCACCTGAGTGCAGTACCTTCGATACCGATATCCTGGAGTCGGGTAAGCAGGATGGTGTGGCTCACGGTATCGAAGGCTGCACTCAGGTCGAGGAGGATGAGGATGTTGAGGATGTTGAGGGAACCGGTGTCAGCAGAGGTGAGGAGGTCATTGAGGACTTTGATGAGTGCCGTTTCTGTGCTGTGGTGGGGACGAAAACCAGACTGAAGAGGTTCAAAAAGCTGGTTGGTTTGAAGATGGCGGTGGAGTTGTTTGGAGATGATGCGTTCTATTGTTTTTGAGAGAAAGGGGAGGTTGGAGATGGGGCGGTAATTACTGAGGGAGGAGGGATCCAGACCGGGTTTCTTGAGAATGGGAGTGACAGCAGCAGTTTTGAAGGCAGAGGGAACGGTTCCTTGGGACAGGGAGGAGTTGAAAAGGTTGACAAGGTAGGGGCAGAGGACGGGGAGACAGGACTTCAGTAGAGGGGTGGGTAGAGGGTCAAGCGAGCAGTTTGTGGGTTTGGAGGAGCTGATCAGTTTGAGTATTTCAGATGGGGTAACCAGAGTGAACTGGGAGAGGCGGCCGTGGGGAGGAGGGCTCGGGAGATTAATGGCAGTGATTTTGTCAGAGAAAAATTGGAGGAATGAACTGCATAAAGTGGAAGTGGAGGAAGGGAGGGTGTCAGCACAGGGTTTGAGGAGATTGTTATGATGATAAACCGAAGCAATTTCAAAATTAACCCAATTAAGTGAGTTTTAAATCGTCCTACTTAGTTTATAAGGAAATTATGAAGAGGAACAAATTAAATGATTTGAAAATGATATCTATGTTGGTGCTGACGCTGTTGGCGGTTCTAGTCTTAACAGACATTTTAATTAAATATGTGTAATGGCAAATGCCATATATGATTTTCTTACCTGGAATTCTGCCTTTTTGAACAGACTTTTTGAGTCCTAGCTATATTGTCTGCAGTTCTAGGGTTAATATGAATCTAATATGATTGTCATCGGTCTAAATTAGATTTCAAATGATTAACTGTGTATGTAATGAAGATCATAGTGTGGGTTGAATCCATTTTCATAACCACTGTCTTTTAACTGATTTAAATGCGGAAACTGGGCTTATTCATCAGAATTTCGTATGACTTGACTTGACTTGCTTGACCTGAGCAATGACTTGACTTGACTCTCACCACAGTGACTTGGGAGTTGGGACTTGCTTGATAAGTATCAAGCAAGTCCCAAGTCACTGTGGTGGGTCAAGACTTGCTCATGACTTGCACATGTAGGACTTACTCCCACCTCTGGGACATGGTAACATATGAGACCAAGAGCGTGTCTTTACATTCATTGTTCATTAACCTTCAATGTCCAGAATAGAAAAAACTCTGACTATATATGTTCGGTTTGATTAGGTAAAGAAAATAACGAGGATAATCTCGTGGTCAAGCTTTGATGCTGATGGGATTTCAGAGTAGCTAACAAGCGCTGGACTACGAGTTCTTGAATTGATGTGCTCATGAAAAAAAGTGAGTCACGTGCTGTAACCAACACTGTGAGCCTCACCTGTAAGCAGCAGGCTTTGTTCAAGATTTTTAAAAAGGAAGTTCAATAAAGTTAACTTAAAGGGAACCTATCATGCAAAATGCACTTTTGTACGTCTTTTATACATGCACATGTGTCCCCGGTGTGTCAGGGAACTCACCAAGTGTCAGAAAACACAACCCTCTCTCTTTTCCTCCATACCCAAATCTCTAAAAACAGGGCTGCACCGGATCTGATACAGACTGATACAGATTTGAAAATTCTCTGACGTCAGGAACGAGGAGCTCCGCCTATATGGGCAACTCTCCACCTATCAGGAGGAGACAGCCACGGCCATTGCCGTTGGAAAGCGCTGGATACGCTGTAGTACATATGCCAGGCCTGTAGGTGGTGCTGTAGTCTGCCACAAAAGCAGCGAAGAAGACTTCTCACAGAATCAGCCCTTGCAAAAACAGGGCTAAAAAAGAGCAAATAGAGCGAAATGAGGCATGGCTAAAATGCATGATCTGTTTGGTATTTTGAAAAAAAAACTTCGCAAACATGTTTTATATATATAGGTATAATAAATAGCTACAATATATTATTCAAATATAGCATGATAGGTCCACTTTAAACCTTCTATATTTGATTTATGTAATATGTTCTTAGGTCGCTGCTTTTTATTTAAATGAGTTTTACAGTTAAAGCCTAAATATATGCAAATGTAACATACAGTACGTTACTTAGCAATATCAAGTGATGCATAAAGATTATGGTCTCCTTAAAGTTGAAAATACTGTTTGTTAAAAACCTGCCTCTTGACCTGTAAAAGCTGAATTGATAAACACAGGGTTAATAATGTACACTTGGTTTAGAGTTATCCAGGGTTCTCATATTTAGAACAAGATGCCTGACAGAAGCCTGAGTAAGTTGACCTGGCTTCAGGAGACAGCTGCATGTTGAAACGGTGGGGACAGTAACCATCTGAAGGATATCTATGAAGGCCATGCAGGCGTCCTGGGCCAGCTCCTCGTGGTTCACCACCTTCTTCAGCAGCGGCAGCTTCAGAGGCTCTCTGGTGCAGCTCCACATCTTGTCCTTTCCCCGATTCTTGGTGACCATCACCCTGCTCAGGGTGTGTTTGGGAGGGGGCCTGGTAGAGCAAGTGACGTTTGGGACATGTAAACATAAATGCTTGTAAATAAAAAAAACATTTGTTTTTGACATGGCTAACAATTTAAAACGTACAAATAGGAAGAAAGACATTTTGCGTCGTGGTTGTCAGTTGGCCTACCAGCCTTTACCAGGCGGACTGAAAGCAGAGTGGATGTATGGATGTATTTCCTGCCTACCTTAGCGAGTGAGGGGAATATCTGACAACTAGAGACACACTGGAGCCTTGATCCGGCAAACACATACACTGGTATATTTGTGTTCAAGTGGCTTGTTACGTTTAATCAATTGACAGTGATTAATGAGACTAGCTAGTGGCAGGTGTCAGAACACTTTCTGTGTGATGGTCTGGAGCAGTGATTACTTCTGAATTATGTGAATTTACCAACAGGAAGTTTCCAGATACACAATCTCTCTTGTGTGCTATTATTCAAATATATAATTGTGCAAGTCAATGAAAATGATGCCTGTGAATTATTTGACTAAAAGGTAGATGACACAAATAAATACAAGGCTGAGCACTGATCCCTGAGGTGCTCCATAACCGAAAATAATTCAAGATAATGGTGTCCACACTAAAAGTTGTTTCAGAGAGGTCAGAACAATCCCTGAATATAAAAGAGTATGATGTTCAACATAAGTATATATACAGTATATACTTTAATCCCTGTGTGTGTGTGTGTGTGTGTGTGTGTGTGTGTGTGTGTGTGTGTGTGTGTGTGTGTGTGTGTGTGTGTGTGTGTGTGTGTTGTGTGTGTGTGTGTGTGTGTGTGTGTGTGTGTGTGTGTGTGTGTGTGTGTGTGTGTGTGTGTGTGTGTGCCTGAAGTAGTCGTAGGAGAACTCCTCCAGTGTGTAGGGTTTCATTCTGTCGTCGCTCTCCGGCATGAGGATCTGTGAGACCCGTACTGACTCCTGTCGCTGGTCCGGTGTCATGGTTACCAGCGCCTGATGGGTGGTGTGATATTATAATATAAGATTACTTTCATTTGACAGAACATTTCATTTAGGGTGACTTTGGGTGTCTTTAAACAAAAAGGAAGAGTCAGATGTCATCAGAGGAAATCACTCACAATGCTTGAAATTTCAGATTAAAAATAAATACAAATACTGTGTCTCACTTTGTTCATCACGCAGGACAGAGACATATTTCATATCTCAGCTTAGAGGGAAAATTCCCTTCTGTTAATATAAAAAAGCAACAACTTACTGTAATGTGACTTTTTAATAAGTATGCTGTTTTGTAATAATCAAACCGTTTTTAGTAGCACACAAATGAGGTTTACACATTATATAAATATGCAGTAGATTGGAATTTTGCTTTGTTTTAGATCACTGAGATTTAAATATCAGCTGACTAATGTTTGTATTCCAGCGTTTGCCACGTACTTAACGTTGGACATACCAAAGATTTGGATCATTTAGCAGATCAAGTTTCAGCATCCTAAACACAGAGCTGTGTCAACAACATGAAAGAATGTAAAGCTGAGAGGAGGAAGTCAGAGCAATAAGATGAGTTTCCTTCTGACACCAGAAGCTTGTTTGTGTTTTTTCTCACCACTATTTCCTGCTGCGGTCGGGTCATACATGGCAGGACATAGACACAGTCAGCTGGGAAATCTCCTTTCTGATTGGTCCGTCCGTTGACACCGTGTGCCCAACCAGAGTTGAGGACCTGCTCTCCGCTGTCCTGGTCCAACAGGATCAGGTCTCCTTTCAGGAAGCTCAGGAAGGTGGACTCCTCCCCAGCTTGTGGAAAAAAGAATATTACTGATTACTACTGTACTCTACCTACTGTATGTATACTCAGGGGAGAATTATGAGTGTCTATGTGCACACAGGGGCAGTGTGTCTGTGTGTGTGTGTGTGTGTGTGTGTGTGTGTGTGTGTGTGTGTGTGTGTGTGTGTGTGTGTGTGTCTCAATACTGCCTGAATCACAATGTGGATTTAGGAAGGGCAGGAGCACGGTGGACATGATTTTCACAGCTCGACAGCTGCAGGAAAAGTGCAGAGAACAGCATCAGGACCTGTTCATGGCCTTTGTCGATCTCTCCAAAGCCTTCGACACTGTCCAGAGAGAACTTTTATGGGAAGTCCTTATCAGGTTTGGCTGCCCCAAAAAGTTTGTCAACATCCTCCGCCAATTTCATGATGGAATGACTGCTCGGGTGACTATAGGAGGACAAGAGTCTCCCCCCTTCCCTGTACACACAGGGGTAAGGCAGGGGTGTGTATTAGCACCAGTACTTTTTAACATCTTCCTGCTATGTGTCACCCAGCTTCTCCACAAGGAGATTGAGGACAGTAGCGGTGTGGCAGTGGACTTTCGTCTAGATGGCAACCTCTTCAACATAAGGAGGCTCCAGGGAACCACCAAACTGCAAAGGGAGAGAGTCATTGAGCTACAGTATGCAGACGACTGTGCTCTTGTATCTCACAGTCCACAAGACCTGCAGTCTGTTCTTACTGCTGTGGTGAGAGCGTACAGCAGGATGGGACTGACCGTCAACACCATCAAGACGGAAGTAGTTTGCCAGTGGAGTGCCAACATCCCATCTACACACCTACCTTCACTGCTGCTGGTGAACAACTGTCTGTTGTACCATCCTTCAGATACCTGGGGAGCATTCTCTCTGAAGACAACACCATCGACAATGAGGTCCAAAACAGGATAAAGCAGGCATCAGCTGCTTTTGGGAGACTCCGGCGTAGGGTCTTTCAAAACAAGAACCTCCATCTCCGCACGAAGGTCTGTGTCTACCAAGCCATCTGCATCACTACGCTCCTTTACAGCTGCCTGGGTAACTTACAGCCGCCACATCAGGGCCCTAGAGCAGTTCCACATACGCTGCCTTCAGCACATCCTGGGAATTACCTGGCGTGATTGTGTGCCTCACTCTGAAGTACTCTCGAAGACCAACTGCAGGAGTATTGAGGCCACAATTACTCAGCACCAGCTACGATGGCGGGGGCCATGTAGTAAGGATGCCCTCAAACCGCCTGCCTCGCAGAGTGCTATATGGCCAGCTACACCATGGTCGACGCTCTGCTGGAGGGCAGAAGAAGCGCTATAAAGACCAGCTGAAGACTGCGTTAAAGAAATGTAAAATCAGACCTGAGGCCCTGGAGGACGCTGCTGCTGACCGTAACACCTGGCGCCAGCTGTGCCGGGATGGGACCCAAATGCTGGAGGAGGGAAGGACAGCCAGGAGACAGGAGAGGAGACTCATGAGGAACACGCCTACAGTTGCCGTTGCTACTACCACAACATACACTTGTCCTACCTGCAATAGGATCTGTGGGTCCAGGATAGGGCTATTCAGCCACCAAAGAACTCACCGATAGAAGTGGACGTCATCATCGGATTCGATGGACAACCAAGTAAGCAAGTGTGTGTGTGTGTGTGTGTGTGTGTGTGTGTGTGTGTGTGTGTGTGTGTGTGTGTGTGTTGTGTGTGTGTGGTGTGTGTGTGTGTGTGTGTGTGTAGCGAGTGCTCTGCTTTCAATGTGTTTTAATGTTTGAATTGACTCTTTATAATAATAATCTATAGGAATCTGAAACAGACTTAAAAAGGATGTTTTGAATTTTCTGTAGATTAAATTAACTTTGACTCTTCCTATTCAGTTATTGGATTTTAAGGAAACACAAAATAATAAAACGTTCAGGACTTACGGGGGTTGGGGTTGTCTTGCAGCGCGACCACAAACTTGGACCTCTTCCTGAGACCTTCCAGGAACGTCACCACAAGGTCACGGATGTCCTCTGCGTTGTTGGAGGTGAAGGTGTACTCGTCTGCTTTTATTGTTGCTAGAGTGAAACTCTGACTCTGTAGCTTCCCTCCCCTGAAAGAAAGACGAGATAATATTTTGATTATCATCACCTATGTGACTAATATCAGCATTTTCTGAACAGCAGGTCAGCATCATTCCAAAACTGTTCAATTCAAATATAAAAGGTTTCCTGATCTGACCAGCTGTAATGAAGGACTGATTAGGTTTAGGCACAAACTTGGTTAAGGTTTGGGAAAAGTCAGTAGTTATTGTAACATGGTTTGTTATAAAGAAATATATATATTGGGAGGGATGAACCCCTCTTTAATGGTCACACATGCAGAGCACACAGTGGAATGTGTTCTCTGCTTCTAACCCATCTAGTACCAGGAGTCTAGAGCAGATAACTACCTTGTTAAGGTTAAAGGGCCATGATGTCATGGTTAAAAAAGTGAATAGCTTTCTGTAGGAAACTGACTGCCGGTCTTTTATAACAAAGCTCACATTTTATGATTTTAATCTCTTTATTTTGCATTTGCTAAAAAACGTATTTTAACAAAAACACATTTTTGTTAAAAGAAGAAAGAAAAAGGGGAGGAATTGCTAGGGGGAGACAATTTGTAAAGGAAATAAAGTAAAATAATAAAAACATGAAGAATTAGAAACAAGCAAGTGACAGAGAGAGGGAAACATAGAAAGAGATAGCAGGAAGACAAAGGAAGGAAAGAGTTTCCAAAGGAGCACGTAAACTGTTTATTGACTACATCTCCCAGCATGCCTCACCTGCTGCTAGAAACTGCAGTGATTTCTGGGAAGGACAGCTCCAGGAGGACCTGCTCCTGCTCGTCCACAAAGTAAACCCCGGTCCAGTTGACGGCCACGATCAGGTCGTTTTTAGGCAGAGCGGGACCTGAGACAGAGGAGTCATATTTAAATGTATTTATTATTTTAATCTATATCTCATTGATGTTATTGATGTCTTTTTATAAATATGAAATGAGTGCTGGAAGATAGAGCCTGATATCTAAGAATGTATTTGCCAACAGCTCCTCTTGAATGAGATGAACTGTTCTCTCCTTGTTGTTGCTGTATCTGTGGGCTGCAGATTCTCACCTGAGAACTTGAAGGCTTCATAGAAGCGAGAGAACAGCAGAGGCCACTTGTGGCGAGCGAAGTCCACCACCTCCTCCTTCACCTTCTGAGGGTCGAACCTCTTCTGGGTGTAGATGCCCTGAGAAACATGGAGACAAGTTTCCTCTTTTAATATGTTCAAAGAAGGAAAGATAAGATGTTTCATTTGCCGATGGACATACCTCCAATATGTACAGTGTGGCATCAAAAAGTGTGAATATGAAGAAACTGTCATGTTACGTTGGATTTAAATGAGACGCTTTTCTTTGCAGTTTAGATATTTTTGCTTTAATGACATCCTTACATGAGCCTATACCTTTCTTGCCTTTTCCTCTCATTTAATAATGTTTTATAGTCAGAGTTTATAGATGTTTTATCTTCACAGTCTACTGTATATTTTCTACTTTTTAATGCTGCTTTAATTTTAGTTTAATTTCTAGTATTGTTTATTTCTACTCTTTTATGTCTACTTATGTACAATACCTTGTTTTGTTTGTTATGCTGCTGCAACGCAAACATTTCCCAATTTGGGATCAATAAAGTACCTCTTATCTTATCTTAATAAAAATCAATGAATTAATCTGAAACCAGTGAAGTTTAACAAATCCAGCCTTTTTTCTGTCAGGAAAACGTTTTAATATTTCAAAAAGATACCTTTGATGAGTACTAGCTTGCATCAAAAAATAACTTCCCTGTGAGCCAAAAACTCTAAGATATATTTTTGGGTATATCTTCACGTACCTATGAAGCAAAATGTATTTCCTCTCTCACAAGAACACAGTCGTACGGCTGGCTGCTCTGTGTGGTTCAGCAGCTGTAACGTTAACTACTGTATGTTCCCTATCTGAGTTCAACATGTAAGCAGACATTTCATTGATAAGACAAGCTGCCTGAACTTCTGGATGAAATTATAAGAGAGTAGGATTTCTCCTCTGAGAAAACATGATGTCAACATTTCACAGTAATCCATTTGATCAGTTCTGGGTTTAAGTTTAAGTCTGTCTAAGTTTAAGTTCCAGTCTGAACCATAGCTCTGACAGAGCTTCCTGTGAGATAACTGCAGGACACTGCTCCCACCTTCTTGTGAGCAGCCATGATTAAATGAGCCCATTTCTCCACCGTCCTGGAGGTGCTGATCTCTCTGTCGGGGATGTAGGAGGGGATGAGGCTCAGCAGGCGCTCAAGGAGGATTTCTGAACCGTAATCTACGTAATACTGCTGAGACGCCAGCTCTGCCAGGTCATCCTGAGGACACAGACAGACACACTGTAGGGGAGGAAGCTCGGACACATCATCCTATAATAGAGCTGCAACTAACTGAAACCAAACAACACTGTGAAGGCAAGGGGAATGCAGGTAAAGAGAACTCAGTACTTTAGATCAATGCCTGGGTTCTTTCTGGTGCACGGTTTACATATTTATTATGTTGTGTTTATTTATTCTTATATGTTGTTTCATGATATATTCAAGATGCCCTTTTAAACAAATAAAACATTTCCAAAGTGACGAAGTCAACTAGACACTTTGTTTAAAAGGGCATCGTCCTCGCTAAGGTAGGACGATGCCTTAGCGAGGAAAGAAAGAGGACTACTATTAAGCCCTAGTTTATATTCTGAAAAACTAATTTGAGGGATAATTCAAAATGTAGGAAACACTTATTTGTTGTCTTCTGAGAGTTAGAGGAACTCTCTCATAATGTGTGACAGAGCCAAGCTAGCTCCCATAGTTCAAGTCTTTATGCTAAGCTACCTGGATGCTGACTCTAGCTTCATACTAAGCCGCCATGAGAGTTGTATCAATCTCCTTTTCTCTCAGCCACAAAGTGAATAAGCCTCAATCAAAGAAATGAGGACGCACCCTGTCGCAGCGGTACTCTCCGAACTTCACCCCCCTGACGGTTTGTTGGTAGATGAGGTTGGTAGCGACCTGGTCGTCCCCGGGGTTGTGCCAGGGCGTGAAGATCTCCTTCCTGAAGAACAGCCTCCAGGGGGCGTTCCTCTCCTGGGCGCCCTGCTCCTTGGCGTACTGCTCGCACTGCGACACAGCGTCCATCACGTGGTCGTTCCCGCTGCCCAGAGACGAGACCTGCAGAGATTCATCACTGCTGAGGCCGAGACTACCTGGGTTTACTGCTGGGTTAGTTCCTCCAGTGCTAAATGGTATGATATGTTTAACTGTCATACCAAATGTATCAATAAACATTTTCAAAACATTGTAGTTTCAGTTTTA